>NW_027527936.1:3149149-3170322 GCF_008692635.1 Crocuta crocuta
CCATGAGAGACTCTTGAATGCTGAGAACAAACTGAGGGCTGATTGGGGTGGGGGAGAGGGGAAGGAGGGTGATGGGCATGGAGGAGGGCACTTGTTGGGACTAGCACTGGGTGTTATATGGAAACCAACTTGACAATAAACTGTGAAAGAAAAAAAGATAAATTTTATGATTGTTTGTTCTATCTCTGTGAAGAATGCTCATGTTATTTTGATAGGGATTGCATTGAATATGTAGCTCACTTTGGGCAGTATCAACATTTTAACAATATTTGTTCTTCCAATCCAGGAGTATGGACTATTTTTCCTTTGTTTGTGTGTGTTTTCTTCAATTCTTTCATAAGCTTTCTATAGTTTTCAGGATACAGATTTTTCACCCCTTTGGTTAGGTTTATTCCTAGGTATCCTATGGTTTTTGGTGCAATTGTGAATGGGATCGATTCCTTGATTTCTTTTGTGTTGCTTCATTATTGATGTATAGAAATGCAACTGATTTCTGTGCATTGATTTTATATCTTGTGACTTTGCTGAATTCATAGATCAGTTCTAGCAGTTTTTTGGTGGAATCTTCTGTGTTTTCCGTATAGAGTATCATGTCGTCTGCGAAGAGTGAAAGTGTGCCTTCCTCCTTGCTAATTTTGGATGCCTTTTATTCCTTTGTGTTGTCTGATTGCTAAGGCTAGGACTTCCAATACTATGTTGAATAACAGTGGCGAGAGTGGACACTGTCGTGTCCTGACCTTAAGATGGAAAGCTCTCGGTTTTGCCCCATTGAGAATGACATTAGTGGTGGGTCTTTCATATATGGCTTTTATGATCTCGAGGTATGATCCTTCTGTTCCTACTTTCTTGAGGGTTTTTATCAAGAAAGGATGATGTATTTTGTCAAATGCTTTCTCTGCATCTACTTAGAGGATCATGTGATTCCAGTCTTTCTTTTATTGATGTGTTGTATGACATTGATTGTTTTTGCAGATATTGAACAAGCCCTGCATCCAGGTATAAATCCCACTTGGTATTGGTGAATAATTTATTTAATGTATTGTTGGATCCAGTTGGCTAGTATCCTGTTGAGGATTTTTGCATCCATGTTCATCAGGTAAATTGGTATGCAGTTCTCCTTTTTAATGAGGTCTTCGGTTTTGGAATCAAGGTAATGCTGGCTTCATAGAATGAGTTTGGAAGTTTTCCTTCCATTTCTTTCTTTTTTTTTTTTTTTTTTGAACAGCTTCAAAAATATAGGTGTTAACTCTTCTTTAAATGTTTGGTAGAATTCCCCTGGAAAGCCATCCAGCTCTGGACTTGTTTTTTTGGGAGATTTTTGATTACTGATTTGATTTCTTTATTGGTTATGGGGTTGTTCAACTTTTCTATTTCTTGTTTCAGTTTTGGTGATTCATATGTTTCTAGGAATTTTTCCATTTCTTCCAGATTTATTGGCATATAATTGCTCATAATATTCTCTTATTATTATTTGTATTTCTGTGGTGTTCATTGTGATCTCTCCTCTTTCATTCTTGATTTTATTTATTTGGGTCCTTTCCTTTTTCTTTTTGATCAAACTGGCTAGGGGTTTATCAATTTTTTTAAATTCTTACAAAGAACCAGTTCCTGGTTTCATTGATCTGTTCTACTGGGTTTTTTAAATTTTTGAATAGCACTGATTTCTGCTCCAATCTTTATTATTTTCCATCTTCTGCTGGTTTTTGGTTTTATTTGCTGTTCTTTTTCTAGCTCTTTAAGGTGTAAGGTGAGGTTGTGTATCTGAGACCTTTCTTCCTTCTTTTGGAAAATCTGGATTGCTATATACTTCCCTCTTATGACGACCTTTGCTGCGTCCCAGAAGTTTCAGGCTGTGGTGATATCATTTTCATTGGCTTCCATGTACTTTTTAATTTCCTCTTTGACTTCTTGGTTAGCTCATTCATCCTTTAATAGGATGTTCTTTAGTCTCCAAGTATTGATTGTCTTTCCAAATTTTTTCTTGTAGTTGATTTCAAGTTTCATAGTGTTATGGTCTGAAAATATGCATGGTATGAGCTCCATCTCTTTGTATTTGTTGAGGGCTGATTTGTGTCCCAATATGTGATCTATTCTGAAGACTGTTCCATGTGCACTCGAGAAGAATATGTATTTTGCTGCTTTAGGATGAAATGTTCTGAATATATATGTTAAGTCCATCCAATGCAGTGTGTCATTCAAAGCCATTGTTCTTTGTTGATTTTGTTTAGATGATATGTCCATTGCTATGAGTGGGTGTTGAAGTTTTCTACTATTACAGTATTATTATCAATGAGTTTCTGTATGTTTGTGATTGATTTATATATTTGGGTGTTCCACATTGGAGGCATAGATATTTACAATTGTAGGTCTTCTTGGTGGATAGACCCCTTAATTATGATACAATGCCCTTCTTCATCTCTTGTTACAGTCTTTATTTTAAAATCTAGATTGTTTGATATAAGTATGGCTACTACAGTTTTCTTTTGGAGATCATTAGCATATTAGATAGTTCTCCATCCCCTTACTTTCAATCTTAAGGTGGCTTTCGGTCTAAAATGGATCTCTTGTAAACAGCATATAGATGGATCTTGTTTTCTTATCCATTCTGTTACCCTATCTCTTTCTATTGGAGCATTTAGTCCATTGACATTTAGAGTGAGTACTGAAAGATATGAATTTATTGCCATTGTGTTGCGTGTAGAGTTGGAGTTTCTGGTGGTGTTCTCTGGTCCTTTCTAGTCTTTGTTGCTTCTGGACTTTTTTTGGTCTTATTTCGTCTTTTTTCCCCTCAGAGAGTTCCCCTTAAAATTTCTTGCAGGGCTGGTTTAATGGTCATGAACTTCTTTAGTTTTTGTTTGTCTGGAAAACTTTCTATCTCTCCTTCTATTTTGTTTGTGTTTTTTTTTTTAATTTAAAAGCATTTTTATTTTTTATTTTTTTTAACATTACAAATAGTTTATTGTCAAATTAGTTTCCACATAACACTCAGTGCTCATCCCCACAAGTGCCCTCCTCCATGCNCATTAAATACACCCTGCCATTCCTTTCTGGCCTGCCAAGTTTCTGTAGATAGGTCTGCTGCAAAGCTGATCTGTCTTCCCTTGTAGGTTAAGAACTTTTTTCCCTTGCTTCTTTAATGATTCTTTCCTTGTCTGTGTATTTTGTGAATTTGACTATGATATGTCTTGTTGATGGTCAGTTTTTGTTTAATGGGAGTTCTCTGTGCTTTCTGGATTTTGGTGTCTGTGTCTTTCCCCAGGTTAAGAAAGTTTTCCACTATGATTTGCTCACATAATCCTTCTACCCCTTTTTCTCTCCATCTTCTGGGACCCCTGTGATTCAAATGTTATTCCTTTTTAATGAGTCACTGAGTTCTCTAATTCTCTTTTGAGTTCTCTAATGCTCTTTTGCCTTAGTTTCCATCTTTTTTCCTGCTTCATTTTTCTCCATAAGTTTGTCCTCTATATCACTGATTCACTGCTCTTCTTCATCCGTCCTTGCCACTGTGGCATCCATTCGAGATTACATCTCAGTTATAGCAGTTTTAATTTCGTCTGACTAGATTCTCTTTTACTGCCACAGAAAGAGATTCTATGCTTTGTTCAATGCCACCTAGTATTATTATTATGGTGATTCTAAATTCTGGTTCAGATATCTTGCTTGTGTCTGTGTTGATTAAGTCCCTGATGGTCATTTCTTCCTAATCTTTCTTTTGGGGTAGATTCCTTTGTTATGTCATTTTGGAAGACGAGAAAGAATTAATAAAATCAAAATTAAAAATTAAAAACAAAACAAAAAAAATAAATAAAGGATACTAGATCCTAGATGTGTTTGGGTCTGATTGTTGAAAGAAGCTTGATAGAATAAGGAAAAGGGGAAAGAAAACAAAAAAAGGGAAAACACTTGAAATTTTTTTAAATGAAAACAATAAAATAGAATAAAATTAAATGATGAAAGTAAAATATAGCAAAAGTTACCAAAAAATTGGAAAACATAGTAGAAAAAAATTAAAGAAAATCTTTTTTATAAAAACGGAAAGTAAAAGTAAATTTTTTATCTTTCTATATCCAAGAATAAGAAAAGAAAAAGAAAAAAATGGAATAGATGGACCAGCGAACGGAATAGAATACGACTGAAATTACATCCAGTTTCCCCTAGAAGTCAAACACTGAAGCACTTTACAATCTGTAAACTAAGCAGGCAGAGAGACTCGTGTTCCTCTAGAGCACAGTTGGTGCAGTTGAACGGGGCTTAGTGTAATGGCTCTGTTTCTCCACTAGATGGCGCTTCTCAATTTACTGAGGCAGATGGTTGTGGTGTGTGTGTATGTGCATGTGCAGGAAGGGTGAAAATTGTGTCACCCAGCTACCCAGTCTCTGGTATCAGAACTCTGGGTCTTGCCCACTGGCAATCAAGCACCCCTCCTTTGTCTCCAGCCACTCTCCACTCCCCATTTCTACCCTACCCTCAACCAAGTCATCAATCCCCAGGTGGCACCTCCTTCCTGAGTTTTATCTCAGATGGAGCTGTGTTTCCAAACCCCTCACTTCCGAGGGCCTTGTGGCTTTGATCTGCTCCAACGCTCTGGGGAAGGGCCTCACTGAGCAGTGGCTGGGTGCTGGCCCACCCCTCGGAATGCTCATGTGACCATGCAACTGCAGGTGCCTAGAGACTGAGGCTGGATGCCAACCTGCCCCAGAAAAATTCACACAATCCTGTAGCAGCAACATTTCAGGGTTTATGGAAAATCACAACACACATCTGGCATCAGGCTTCACCACCTTTTAATGTCCTTGTTCCGACACCAGCAAATATGGCTGTTCTCTGGGGTCCTCTGGGACCTTTGTCTTTGGGGATGCCACACAACTTCTACCAAATGTCCTCCCAGCTGAGGAACTGCCTCCCCTTGGGTCTCATTGTCTGTTCCTGGGGATTTGCCCTTCCCAGCGCCAGGTTTCGAGCAGCAGAGTTTCAGACTCTGTGCTCCCCTGTTCATAGGGTCTTAATGGAATTTAAATCCTCTCCTTTCTCCTTTCTCCACTTATTGTTAAATCCTTTATGGGTGTTTCCACTCTTTCTCTTTCTCTCCAGCTGCTTTTGGGAGGAGTGCCTTTCTTCTATTCTACCCCCTGTCTCTGTCCTCTCTCCACAAGCAAAAATAGCTCCTTGCCCTTCATGGCTTCTCTCTCTCCCAGTTCACCTCCCCATACTGCATATCTGTGGAGTTCTGTGGCTCAAGTTATGCAGATTGTTGAGTTAATCCTCAGATCAGTTTTCTAGGTGTACAAGATGGTTTGGCATATCTAGCTGCATTTCAGGGACGAGAGATGCAAAAATACTTCCATATTCCTCCACCATCTTGGCCTCTCCCCCAGAAATGCATCTTTGACCAGCACATCTCATGGCAGACTGTGACAGGAAGGACCAGTGTGGCTGCCCCAGTCAGCCCTGCCTGCCCTGCTCCAAGCCTCCTAGGCCTTACAGATAACCAACTGTGCATGCCAGCAGATCAGCCATCACTGTGGAGTTGCAAAGCATCTGCAAATATGCCAAGCCTGTTCATCATTATAGACCTAGGGACAATGACATTAGATGGCACTACTGGCATAGTAAGAAAGTATTTCCCCCCAAAGAAGTTAGATCCAGGTGTTCTGCAACCATAAACGGTAATTAAGCCAGAGTTTCAGAGTGATACAGTTGGGAGCAGAATTGATCAGACCCAATTTAACTTAGGCTCCCTTCCCCCCAGCAGGGCCTCACCATGGACTAGCAGAGAATCCCAATCCCAACACTGGGACACTGGGGAAGCCATACTCGAATACCTCTCAGCTTCTGCTCTCCTAGTAACATTTGACGAAAATGTATCCTTTCAGTTAATTGCATAAGTTAATCTTCTAGCTTCTATAAGATTTATGTGTCAGAGTGCTTGCTCTTAGTTCCCTGTGCGACTGCTTCAACAATATCCACTCCTTCATTCAACAAATGTGTACAGAATCCCTAGTGTTGCCAGATAATGTTCTAGGTGCTGGGGTAAGTAGAGATGGCAACAGATACAGGGCCTGCCTCATGGAGCATACATTCCAGCAGTCCACAGGCGTGGCCTCCAACTCAGGCCTGGGAAAGGCAAGAGCAGCCACATTGCATATAGTTACTCTCATTCAGTCCTGCAACTGTTTTTGATGCAATTGGTGTCATCTCCTTTTCCCAAACAAGGTTGAGCAAGTAAAAGCCTCCAGTGCTTTTGGGGCTCAGGTCCATCCGACTTCAGGCCCATGTCGTTCCCTATCCCCAGAGGCTTCCTTCTGACACCTGCGTTCTCCTCTCTAGGTCAGCCCAGAACGTGATGACCGCAGGCTGAACCACTTCAGGGTCTACAACGACATCACTCTGTACAAGGCTAAAATGTGGAGCCTGGGAGAAGATGATCGCCACAAGTAGTGTTCTAGAGGTGACAGCAGCCTTGCCTTTAATACCCAATGTGTGTGCTGCCTGAATAAGTAAAGATTATTTTTAAGCCGCAGTCTGACTTTTCCTATTCTGAGTCTCACATTTCTCCTTTCTGCCCAAGTCCACTGGTTCAAATCCTTAATCTTTTTTTTAACAATTTTTTAAATGTTTTATTTATTTCTGAGAGAGGGAGAGGCAGCGTGAGCAGGGGAGGGTCAGAGAGAGAAGGAGACACAGAATCCGAATCAGGCTCCAGGCTCTGAGCTGTCAGCACAGAGCCCGATGCGGGGCTCAAACCCACGAACTGTGAGATCATGACCTAAGCCGAAGTCAGATGCTTAACCGACTGAGCCACCCAGGCGCCCCCAAATCCTTAATCTTAAAACTGGTGGTGGAACTCCAGTTTAAGATGCATACAGTATTTCCTCTGCCTCCTCAGAGCCCAATAAAGGGTACTAAAAGGACGATAAAGGTATGGATGCACAACAGAGAGAATGGGAGAGGAACATCAGCAACCAAGAAGACTGAAGACTTGTTTAGAAGATGGGAAGCTGATGGGAGAAGGTGAGGAAATCACAAGTGGGACATGCCACACCTCTGAGCATAGAGCTCTGGAGAGAGGTTCAGGACTCAGAGAGGGGTGTGAGGGAGGGGACTGAAAATGGACATTGGTAGGGAGACTCTCTCTCCCACACACCAGGCAGACACATAACATCTCATACAGTGGAGAAACAGGAAAAGCCCAAGGATCAGGGACACAAAATAAAACACAGGGTAGGAGTGAGGTGTGACACTGCCAACAATGAAAACCTGTGAAAGTAAGATTGAACCCCTAGTCCACACATATATTGCACTTTTACCCTGGGTTTGAAGGTGGAAGGCTCCTCTCTGGAAAAATGAAATGGCTCTAAAGATCCTCATGTAGTACCACTTGAAGGTCCTGTCAGAAAGTGCTGTGTGTGTGTGTGCGCGCGCACGCGCATGCCTGAGTGGCTCAGTTGAGTGTCTGACTCTTGATTTTGGCTCAGGTCATGATCCCAAGGTCGTGGGATCGAGTCCCACATTGGAGCCTGCTTAGGATTCTCTCTGTCTCTCTCTCTGCTTCTCTCCCCTGTTCTCACTTGCTTTCTCTCTCTCTCTCTCTCTCTCATTCTCTCTCACTTTCTCTCTTAAAAAAAAAAGGCCAGAGAACTCCAGGCTGATGAACACATGGAAGGCCTGGGAGGGGGCGTGCCCAAGAGGCCATGGAAGCCCCACACCTTCCCTCCAATACCTTGCTCCATGTATCTCTTCCATTTGGCTGTTCTCGAGTTATGCCTGAAAGGTGAAGCCATCTATTGCTGAGATCAATCCTGCTTTTGGAACCTGACAAGATCAAATGGAAGACTGCAGATTTGAGTGGCCTTCCCCTGCGAGTCATTTTCAGACAATGTGATGATGACTAATTAGTAATGACTACTTGGGCATCTAGAAATGTGCCAGTATCTCTTAACTATTATAATCCTTCTGCTGTAAGGGAACCAGGAGATGACCTGTGATATCACAGAAAGACAGATGGCTTTGTCCTCTGTTCCTGATGTAAAGGTCCTAAATCCCTTGTAATTTCCTAAGTGATGGAGGTGATAAAAGCATCTTTCATTCTTTTAGAAATGTTTTCATGTTTATCTTTGAGAGAGAGATAGCACTAGCAGGGGAGGGGCTGGGGGGGGAGGGGACAGAGGAACCAAAGCAGGCCCTGTGCTGAAGCAGAGAGCTCAATGTGGGACTCGAACTCGCAAACCGTGAGATCATGACCTGAGCCAAAGTTGGACACTTCACCAACAGGGCCACCTAAGTGCCGCACCTTTTATTTGAATGAGGTAACTCTTGGCAGCTTCTAGATCGCTTCAGAAGGGGGGCTGTTCACCAGAAAGACCAAGCCTTGATTAGAAAGTTGGAATTTTAGCCCTAACCCCCAACCTCTGGGGAGGGAAGAGGGATGGGAGGTGGACCATCACCACCAGAAATTTAATCAATCATGTCTACACAGTGAAACCCCCATAAAAACAAAAAAACACCACCCCCCCCAAAAAAAACAAACCCAAACTGCAGGATTGGGAGAGCTTCCAGGTTGGTGAGCACATCGAGGTGCGGGGAGGGTGGTGTGCCCGAAGAGGGCGTAGCAGCTCCAAGCACCCTTCCTACCCCCACACCTTGGTCAGCAAGCAACTCATTTTAACCATCCTGCACTGCTGCAAGGACTGCATGTGTACAGAGTTTCTCTTTTTGTTGTTTGTTTGTTTGGTTTGTTGATGTTGAGAAGGAAGTAAAGCTGATGTATTTAAAGGTACAGACCTGTGGGAGCACAGCGACCACTTTCAGAGCTGACAACTTTGTGATGAAAAAGAACCAGGGACCTGATCTATTTTATAATTTACACTGGATCAGAAAATTAGACTCACACCTCTGCATATCAACTGTCTACCTTTTATGCTTCTCTCAAAATACAACATCCATGATGACGAATACATTTTTTAAAGTTTGTCAAAGTACTAAAAACTCCTATTGTTAAACGCATAAAATGAAAAAAAATAAAACTAGTATTTGGTGGACTATAACTTAAAACATTAAAAACACGGAGTCAAGTGTTTCGTTTGTAAACTACAGTGCTTTTCTTTTTTTCCTCGTATGACACAGAGCAAGCTTCCTTTCTATGCCTTGGCAAATTGTCTGACTGCCCAAGCTGGGATTCACCTCCAACATTTTATCATCTGGCCTTTCAAAGTCACCAAATAGCTCCATGAGTCCCTTTAATGTGAAATTTTCTATCAGTGTCACCTCCTCTGGACGTCTTCATCCTTTTCATCTTTTCCCTCATTGTGTCGATAAGCTCGCCTTTGCTTCGCCTCTGGCTGCGTATCCAAGTCTCCAGAAAGCAAATGTTGCCATTCTCTCATCACCTGTTTCTCCTGAGGCTCCACTCGCATCCTAGTATCATATTCAAATGTCACTTCCAATCTTATCACGGTCAGTTATTTGTTGCACTTTGATCTTTGTTGCTTGATCCTCCAATTGTCTGCTTTTGTAAAATGCCATGTGGGTTTTTCCCTGGGAGACTACGAGGCAACACAAACACACCCTTGGCCATCTGTGCGTGAACTGAGTAAGATGTGTCACAACCCACCGCCCAGACTTTCAGGGATGGCTGATCAGTAAGTGATGGTTGGTCACTAAGTATCGCGTAAGGATTTGTGGACTGGAGAGCTAGCGGCAGATTTCTACTTTCTGCCACTACTCACAGTTAACGATGCTTTTAGAAACTGAAATGTGGACAAAGTTGCTAAGAAAATGCTACCTTGAGCACTGAAATCCACGTATAGCAAGAACAGCCTGCACTTGGCACTGAGACAAGAACAGCCTGCACTTGGCACTGAGAACTGCTGGTTCCCACCTATCCTTCCATGCGTGGGCCTGCAATTTAATTTAGTATGAAGGATACTACTGCCTGCACCCTGGTGATACTTTGAGGGCTGAAAATAGTCGAGGTTGTGACTTAAATGACTTCTATGAAGTAGATCTCTGAAATTAAGGAAAGTGACTCCATTTGCTACACAAGAGAAAAAAAGGGGGGGAAGAAAGGTAGCAACATAGTTTCAAACCTGATAAAAGTACTGGCAGTTAATGACTTACTTTTGGCCTCAGCAGTGTGAACTGTTAACCTGTGTTCTCCTTTCTTAAATCTCTGTTATGTTCCACACATAATTCAAAGTCTTTAACAGATACATTACTCCATCCACGAATATTGTAGATTGTCAAAAATAGGTCAGGGTACATATCACATAAAGGGCTACTATCCAAAATCTATAAGGAACTCACCAAACTCCACACCCGAAAAACAAACAACCCATTGAAGAAATGGGCAGAAGATATGAACACACTTCTCCAAAGAGGACATCCAGATGGCCAACAGACACATGAAATGATGCTCAGCATCCCTCCTCATCGGGGAAATACAAATCAAAACCACACTGAGGTACCACCTCACGCCAGTCAGAGTGGCTAAAATGAGCAAATCAGAGAACCCTAGATGCTGGCGAGGATGTGGAGAAACGGGCACCCTCCTACACTGTTGGTGGGAATGTAAACTGGTGCAGCCCCTCTGGAAAACAGTGTGGAGGTTCCTCAGAAAATTAACAATACAACTTCCCTATGACCCAGCAATAGCACTGCTGGGTATTTACCCAAGGGATACAGGAGTGCTGATGCATAGGAGCACACGCACCCCAATGTTCATAGCAGCACTCTCAACAATAGCCATAACATGGAAAGAGCCTAAGTGTCCATCAACTGATGAATGGATCAAGATGTGGTTTATCTATACAATGGAATACTACATGGCAATGAGAAAGAATGAAATCTGGCCATGTGTAGCAACATGGATGGACCTTGAGGGTGTTATGCTGAGCGAAATAAGTCAGGCAGAGAAGGACAAATATCATATGTTTGCACGTATAGGAGGATTGGGAGGAACCTAACGAAGGACCAAGGGGGAGAAGGGGAAAAATAGTGGGGGGAGAGGGAGGGAGGAAAACCATGAGAGACTCTTGAATGCTGAGAACAAACTGAGGGCAGATGGGGTGGGGGGAGCGGGAAGGGGGGATGATGGGCATGGAGGAGGGCACTTGTTGGGATGAGCACTGGGTGTTATATGGAAACCAACTTGACGATAAACTATTAAAAAAAAATAGGTCAGGGTAAAACATTTTGGTCTTCTGAAAACACGACCTGTTTGCTCAGAATTTTGTTAATGGAAATCAGTTTACAAAAACTAAATTCATTCCTTTTGTACTAGAAAGTATCATAAAACCAGAAATGTCGTCTTTCATATGATGATGGACAAGGAAATATAATGGACCAGCATATAATGATGCTACAAGGAAACCATGTACAAATGAATTATTTTTTTCTGCTTAAGACTACACAGTTCTCAATTCTAGGCTCCCTCCAGTAGAAGCCATGTACAAATGAATTATTTTTTTTTTTTAATTTCTGAGAGAGAGGCAGCGTGAGCAGGAGAGGGTCAGAGAGAGAGGGAGACACAGAATCTGAAACAGGCTCCAGGCTCTGAGCTGTCAACACAGAGCCCGACGTGGGGCTCGAACCCACAAACCATGAGATCATGACCTGAGCCGAAGTCGGACGCTTAACTGACTGAGCCACCCAGGCGCCCCGAATTATTTTTTTCTGCTTAAGACTACACAGTTCTCAATTCTAGCCTCCCTCCAGTAGTTTCTAAACTGGAATGGAGAGAGGGAGGACAGGTAAACAAACTTCCCTAGACACACAGTAAAACCCAACATGCAAAGTGGCCTGTCCACCATGGTCATCCAATCTATGCCTAGCTTCCAGGCAGCATCTGAGTGCCTCTCAAATATGTGCCACCAAGGCTGACACGAAGAAAAGTGCTCCCGGCAAAATAATTTTAAGCAGGTATAAACTCTTACCATATGGCAGGCAATATTCTAAGTGTTTACATATATTAATTCACTTAATGCTGACAGAAACTATATTTGGATAGATATTATTCTCATGTATATATAGATATGACAAAGCACAGAAAAATTAACGTGCTCAGGGTCAAACAGCAAGTAAGCAGCAGAAACAGGTATCAAACCCAGCAGTCTGGCCCAAGTCTGTGCTCTTGACTTTCACACAACTCAACATGAAAAGGGGGGATCATAATGCATAGTGAGGGGTAGGGGAAAACCCAAGGAAATGGAATGAAGGGAACAGAAGAAAAGCCCTAAAAAAACCCAAAACTATAATTCACATTCAAGGGAACAAAGAACTCTTAAAATAAAATGGAAAACGAAAGCTAAAATAAATACTTAATAAAAGATTAAAGAATCACAGAAATCTCTCCCCTAAAGTAGAACTAAAATACAAACTTAGAAGATCACTGGAAGGGGTTCAAAATTTGACTAATAAAAGTTAAAGAATTAGAACAAAGAAAATAGGGAGAACTTATCAAATAAAATTTGCCAGAACTGAAGAAACTGCATCCTTCCAAATACCTTACTTAAAGAATAAAAACAGGCCCACACCAAGACATGTCATCACAGAATTTCAGATCGCTGGGAGAAGAAAAGCTTCCAGAGAGAAGCAGAGGGAACAGCAGTGACTTCTCAGTGGGGAGAGGAGGCAGCAAAACAGAAGCAATGCCTGCGACATTCTCGGGACAGCATCCACCAGCCAAACTAAAGGCAGTTGCAGAAATGTAGGAAGTTCTCAAGTTCCCTTTCCTTGGAAGATTCCAGAAGATGGTACACAGCAAAGGACGGCATAAGCTAAGCCAGGAATATATGGGATCCAGGAAATAGTGGAACCAATCTAGATGGTTTAGAAGACACAGAGTGACAGCTGCATGACAGATCCAGGTTGGAGCAGAAAGGTGTAAGGTGATTAAAATGTCACGGGTCTAAGGAAAAATAGGGATATACAAGGAAAAGTAGGCACACGGGAAAATACAGGGTGATAATCAATTCAAGGAAAACCCAAAAGCTGTATCACAAAGGAAATTTTATCATAATACATCTAGTTTGACAGTGATTGGTATTTAAACAATCATAATGATATAAAAACTGATTCTTGATTTATCTAAAATCATGATACAATTACTTGGAAGGATGAGGAAGGTATATGTTAAATCTCCATTTATTATAAAGGAAGGCAATTTTGGACTCAAAGTCTAAATTATTATCAATAAAAAGCAATCTCACTTAATACGGAAAAGTAACTTCTCAGTCTTTTAGTCCTCAGTTTTTAACCAAGAGGATGTGTTTCTTTGAAAATCCTTTAGTTCATTAAAGAACTTTTTACAAAAAGAAACCAACAGAAGATGCAACTGTTGTGAAATTCCAAGTCTGCATCCCTTTTTCTTGGTTCTTCATATACAAAGATGCTGCTTAGCGTGCTCTGCTCTTCATTTTCTCTCTTGTTCGTTTTCCAGGTCTCTTCTACAGAAAAAGAAATACCATATGTGGTCACACAGCAGCCTGGCCTTCTGCCCCAGGGAAAGGAAGGGAGTGGATAGGTGTGGATGGGAGAGGTGATCCAGCCCTTCGTGTGACCCCTTGGCTCACTTACATTTGATCCTTTCTTTCCAGGCCTCTTGAGCCCCTTGCCGTGCGCTGTCTTGGCCCGGAAGCTGGATACATCATCGTAGCTCTCACGAGTGTTCCACTTGGAGCCTTTCTTCTTTCCACCAAAACCAAACTTCTGGTTTTTATACCGTCGCTTCGCACTGGGCCTGGAAAAATGCCGGCTTACGGGTTACCCACAGCACTGTAAAATCCTGCCGAGTCTTATGGTCCACCACTCCCTTAGTTTCCTTTCTACAAGCAAAATCTCTTAGATACTACTGTTACCCAGAATCTCATCATTGGCTCTACATTCTTACTCTAAACACTTCCCAGGCAAGCTCATCTACTTATGGTTTTAACCACTGGTGCAAGAAAACAAAGCAAGAACAAGGGAAGGTTTCACATACACCTTGTGGCTCACCATTTATCTCCGAAGAACTTTCTATTTTAACTAATTTTGGCTAGATCATCCTCAGTTGTTTCTATTCCTCTCAGGGGTAATATATGCAATTAACATTCAAATGTAATAAATTTTAAAACTGGTCTTCCTGCAGGTAATCTCAAATTCAGCATATCCAAAAATCACATGCCATCTCCCTTCCTAGACTGGATTCACCTCCTGGATATAGGTAGTGACTTGGGGGGTTGGGGGAGAGGGGTGAGGTGCCTGGTTGACTCAGTCACCAAAGCATCAACCCTTCATTTCTGGGTCATATGTTTGAGCCCAAAGCTGAGTGTGGAGCCTACTAAAATAAAGAAAGGAAAAAAAAAAGCAGTGATTTGAGGCTGGTGGTACCACCATCTATTCAGCCACCCAGGCTAGAAACCTGGGAGCCAGGCTTGACTATTCCTTCTTTCACTCTCTACACCCAACAATTACTGAGTGCTGCTAGCTTAACTTCTTGAAGATTTCTTCAATCCGTTTTCTCTTTTCTGCCCCCATTACCACTTCCAGGTCATTATCAATGGTCTCTGGACTTTTGTAAGAGCCCCCTAATCAATTATCCTGCCTCCCTCAAGTCCATCCTTTATACAAGTACAGTTAATTTTGAATATGTTCAAATATTCAACACATAATGAACACGACCTACTCATAATTTTGAGTAAAGCCCATCTCTCCCATGTCTCCCCACTGCCTACTGGATAAAACCCAAGCTTCTCAACAAGGCAAACACTGTCTAGGTGACTTGGTCCAGGCCTCTCTCCAGCTATCTCTCACCCCTCCATGCCCCACACTGCACTCCCAGTGGTACCAAATGCTTGCTCTTCTCTCATACACAAACTGCTGTTCCCACCTCTATGCTTTCACTCTTTTGTGCTCTTCCTTGTTGCCAAAACCAGTGTCTCTCCTATTCTCCTGGTTAATTCTTACTCATCCTTCAGACTAAGCTCAGATGGGCCCCTCCTCCAGGGAGCCATCCTCACACCATGATCACCAGACCTGGACAGCTATTTCTAAAATGTGCTTCCACACAGCTCCTCAAATGCCTTTATCATAGCACTAATATATTCTACAGAAATTACCATTTCCTCCAGGCCTGGTGTCCAGGGACGCATAAAGGTAAACAAAGAAAAAATAATAATCTTTGTTTGCCATTAGCCTTTTTAACCTACAAAATACTATGAGGCGCATACAATTTTTTTATTTTCATAGATGAGGAAAGTAATATTTAGAAAGGTCAAGTAAAACTCGCTCAGAGTTACCCAAAGTGGCAGACTCTAGACCTGAACCCTAGGTCTACACTCTTAATCATCACCCTGTGAGATGATGAAGCAACTTTTACTGAGTATTCACTTAAAACATGCCAAATCCTTAAATCACCCTACTTTAGTTTTTTAATTTGTTTTTAGTTAATGAATTAATTTTTTAAAGGAAGCTCCACATCCAATGTGTGGCTTGAACTCACAACCCTCAGGTCAATAGTCTAATGTTCTACCGACTGTACCAGCCAGGCACCCCCAGATCACCCTACTTTAATCTTTCAAGACTGATATGGCTAAAAGGACCCATCACAGGGGCGTGTAAGCCCTGACCGCAGGCAGCACCACACTCTCTCAACTCTTGAGGCCACACCTGTGGAACTTTCTGCCGTGCCGTGAACTGCTTGCCCAGCAGCCATCACAAAACCAAACGAAAACCCTTCATACCCCTTCTTCATCTGTTGGCCTTTGGCTCCTTCCTTTGTTCTCCGTGCAACAGCTTTCTGATCCCCCTCAAGGAAATCCAGTTTATCAGAAAAGCCTGGGAGTGAAGAGGTACTCTGATCAGCACCAACGCATTCATTTTAAGAAAAACTTAGGAAAGAAGGTTGTTACTTGCTAAATTAATTTTAAGAGATACCATCTTGTTCCCCCACATCGTCCCCAAACCTTAGGCCTAATGGTTCCAATCAAGGCTCCAGAGCAGTATGTGTTCAAATTAGCAGCTACCCCTGCTCCCTATATCCTTAGGACAGAGATATACTGACCTTTCTGATACTTCTTAATGGCGTTCATCATGTGTGTTTTCTCTCGCTGCCTCTTCTGAAGAACCTCTGTTTGCACCTGGGACATGAACACAGAGCTGTTATACCCACTCCAGACCATCGCTGTAAGTACCTACAGGCTTTTGGTAACAACGCTGCGCTAACACCGCCACCACTGCACACCTACTGTGCCAGAACTATGCTAGGGCTCTAAGCATATTCTTAGTTGTCTAAGCATATTCTCAGCCACCCAGTGAAGTAGAAATTCTTCCCAGCCCTGAAGCTGAAGCACAGAGAAGCTAAGTAGCTTGCCTAGGTCACAAGGTAGGAAAGTACGCGGCTGCATGCACACCCAGGCAGCCTGCACTCTTACCCTGTTCCACTGCCCAGCCTACGAAACCGCGCCAAATCATGTCTAGGTCTACACCCAGTTCTCTCCATTAATTATATGTGAGCAGATTAAGTGTCTAACCCACCGCCATTATGAGGCATGAAAGTACGAACAGAAACAATCACCCAAAAAACAATAAAGAAAAAAGTTGTAAGGACAAAAGATGCTTATACTCAAAGGCAGGGTTTCCTAATCTCGATACTACTGATAGCATGGCCAGGATCACTCTGTGTTGGGGTGTGGACAGCTGCCCAGTGCATTGTAGGACCTTTAGCAGCCTCCCTGCCGTCCACCCGCTAGATGCCAGTAGCATGCTCCCCATGGAGAGGTGACACTAAAACTGTCCCCAGATGTTGCTGGATGTTGCCTGGTAAGCAAAATTACCCCCAGGTGAGAGTCACTGCTGTTAGGTTTCTTCAAGCTAGAAACAGTGAGCTAACAGGCCCAAGTGACGTTCTCGTTGGCTTTGACGAATTAGGCTCTGTTCCACCAACTGCCTGCATCTTTGAGTTGGTCTAGGCCATCAACCAGCCACTAAATGCACAGCTGCCCTTCCGCAGAGGATAGGACGCTCACCTACTCTTACTCTGCTGAGCACCCAGCAGTGAAGTGACTCCTAATGTGGACAGCAGCTCAGCACCCCACATCACAAGTGTTTATGTCCAAAATGCGGACAAAGTCTGAACGCTTCTGCTGATCCTCCTCACACTCACTTCTTCCCACAACCCTGACTTTAACTCCTGTCATCTTCTTTCCTAAATAACCATGAAATAACAAAGAGATTCCCTGAAGTTCATGGTATGCCTGCCCTTTTTTACCTAAGGTTTTACATTAGAACGCAGACATTCATAGTTCAAGCATACATGTGCCATTTTCCCCTCTCAGGTGGATCACAATCAATAACATGGTTCTTTCAAGGACTCTACAATCATCTAGTCTAGTGATGCTCAAAGCAGGATGCGTTTCAGAATCATCTGAGAAGTTTTGGGGAGAAGGGAAGAAAACACACACGGCTTCCCAGACATTCTGAAGCCTGGAAATCTGTTTTGAAACACTTCCCCAGGTGATTCTGCCGTGGTCAGGTTTGGGCTCCACAGATCTGGGCTCTCCTCTTCACTGCACACATGAGCAGATGGGGCCCGGCGGAATGAAGGACCCTCCACTGCCCCTGGGGAGACCCTGCTGTCTAGAAAAGGTAGTGCTCGTGCATATGCGCACATACCCCCCACGGTGAGATACTAAATGCAAGCTAGAGCACACACAGGGTGCGGAAGCAGACCTGACCCAGGCACCCCAGCCTGCCAAACACTCAGCCTCATCCCACGTGCCCACATCTTCCTTCTCACCTTCTTCCCGTATTTCCTAAGTGCTCGCAGTTGCTTAGCCTTCTCAGACTTCTCCATGGCGGCCTGTTTAGCCTGCAGCTTCTGCCGAATCTGAAACACCAAATATTGTCAGCTTCTGTTAAGTGAACCTGGGCTAACCACCACTTAGGGTGTGCTGGAGCAGGGAGTACATCTTCCCAGTTCTGCAAACTGGAGCTCAGAGGAATCTTGTGAATCCTCTTTTACACGTGAGGACAAGAGGCCCAAAGGCTGGGCACTTTGTCCAAGACACCAGAAGTATCCGTGGTGGAACCTGAAAGTGACCTTCCCGCCCCCAGGGTGCTGTTTGTTCTGCTATGCACAACTGCCTGCTTGCCATTCTACCAGGAGAAACCAACTTCTCCCCAGCCCAACTGTCTGCAGAGTGAGGCCAAACCACCATGCAGCCTCAGTCCCCTTCTCCGTTTCACCACATACATGTTGAAAACTCAGACAGGTACCAGGCCCCTCACCTTTTCCACCAGACACACACCTTTCAGTCAGAGGGCAAGCACTTGTCAGTATGAGGGTACAGAGGGGTGTCCAAGCTTATCTCTAGATTAGCTTCCCCAAGTTGCATGGAGACAAAAGCTCCCTAAAATCCTTCTAGAAACCCAAGAGAACTATCAGAATATATCTTGGGATTAAATTTTGACAATTCTCTCCCTCCCAGAGTTAAATGAGGACCAAATTCTGTGTAACTCTAAATTATACTACATCTGAGTTGTATATTAATCCCTCATCTTACAGATGAGAAAAACTGACACCAGAGAAAAGGAATTGTTTATAAATTACAACACTGCCCTGGCAATGGCAGGACAAGAGGTGTGTTTTTTCTATATGCTATGCCATGACTACGCCAGCTAGGAAATGCAAAAGGCCATCTTTATCTTGGAACCACAGTTCTTTCTTTTTTTTTTTTTTTAAATGTTTTATTTATTTCTGAAAGAGAGAGAGAGACAGTGTGAGCAGGGAAGGGTCAGNGAGTCTGAAGTAGGCAGTCAAGATGAACATTTGTCCTCTGACAACCAATTCCCTATTATTGGGCTTAGTTTTTTTTAATTTTCTTTTAAGGCTTATTTATTTATTTTGAGAGAGGGGAAGAGCATCTGCGAGTGAGAGAGGGGCAGAGAAGGAGGGAGTAAGAGAATCGCTAGCAGCCAACCCGGGGCCTGAACTCAAAACTGCGAGATCATGACCTGAGCCGAAATCTAGAGTCGGGCACTTAAACCCATGGAGTCACCCAGGAACACCGTGGGCTTAATTCTTTTTTTTTAATATTACAGGAGATAAGCCAGCTGACTACACTTAAGTATAAAGCCTTGGTTTTCCAGAGAAAACCTTTGTTTCTGGGATGCCCGGGTGATTCAGTCAGTTGAGCATCCGACTTCAGCCCAGGTCATGATTTCACGGTTTGTGAGTTTGAGCCCTGCATTGGGCTCAGTGCTGACAGCTCCGAGCCTGGAGCCTGCTTCAGACTCTGTATCCCTCTCTCTCTGCCCCTCCATGACTCATGCTCTGAAGAATAAATATTTTTTTTAAAAATTGAAAAAAAAAATAAAGAAAACCTTTGTTTCTTACCTTCTGCATCTGCTGATCAGACTTGGCCATCTCCGCAAAATAGTCAGTGGGCCTCTTGGTAGGGACTTTGAGCTGATGGAGGCGGGGTAACATGGAAAGCACGGCAGCCTGGGCCTGCCGGTAGCTGAGGATGTAGGACAAAGTGTGAAATAAGCTAAGGGGGAGAGACCTTCTATTCCCTCTCACTTGCCTATACATCAAGGATGACCTTGGAGTTTTTCATGGTCAGAAAAATGCTCAACATCTGACCACCACCAGCAAGAACACACACACACACAAATGAAAATGTAACAAAGCCTCATTAACTTGGTATCGAGGAGAGATTTAGCTGTATACTCTTTGAAGAGGAAGGGGAGTTCTGCTAAAGATAAATTAGTTTAAGAGAGTGACCATGCTAAAAATACCCCTTAACTTATAAATTAATACCAATTATGAGTTCTCATGCAGTCACTAAAAAAAGTCATGCAAGAACCTTCTGAGGCAAGTTTCTGTTTAAATAACTGAAAACAGACCAAAAAAACTTTAAAATTGAATACTTCAAAATAAAAATTAAAAATAAAATAAACCAGACTTTGGATTATAACCGGTAGACCAAGGTACTCTTTTCTCAACCAGGCACAACCGCCTACCTCTTTTTAGTAAAAGGAAGCTTCCTTCTCCCTCCCAGGCTTATGACAATTTCTGAGGAGTACAGGCTCACCACTTCCCCCGCCCCCCTCTCTAGCACAGGGACCCACACTTCTCCCACACGTTAAAACAAACATACAAACTCATCTCCCGCTGGAAGTCATCTTCCGGATCAACAGCTTTCTGATCCTTGTTCTGAGGGGTTGACTGAGGTCCACTGATTTCCGGCACAGGACCCAAGGTCACATCAAGCCTTTCGACCCATTCCAGATCCCGCTTGAATTCAGCCAAACACTGCTTCAGGCCACTCTAGGAAATTCAGACACTGAGCCTACACGAAGGACACAGGCCAAGGGACAAAGCACTAAACCCCAACATCCGGGCCGCTAATTGACCCTCCTGGCAATGCTCAGGCTGCGTCTTCCCTGGGACAAGAACTCAGTCGGCCAAGCACAACTGTGCCTCGTGAGCATCCCGTGTCCTAGGACCCCCGACCAGGCGCCCGAGCTCACCACGTCGTTCACAGCTTTCTTCGGCCCCTCTAGAACCACGTTGAGGCCCGGCTTAAGGAGCCCTCGGGAAAACGCATCCTGCAACTGCAAGGCACAATCGGCAGTCAGCACCGGGGGAGTGAGGACCCTCTCCCGCGCCCAGCCCCGGGAGCTCGGCCGACACCTACCTCTCTGTCCGTGACCAGAGAATCATCAGAATCCGAGTCCGAACCTGACAGCGGGGGGGTGTCCATGTCGCAGCGAGCGTGCACGTCCACCCTAGTTGACGGAGACTGGTGGCCCGAGGCCTGCGCGGCCGGAATGCCCCCCGCCCCAGCTCGCACCCCACGACGCACGTGAATCCGGGCCGCACAAGCGCCTACTGCTCGGTGCCTCCGCTGAACTTACCCATCAGGCTTCCGCTTCCGGCCGAACACCCGCACTTCCGTTTTGCCGTTGCTATAGGAACGGCTCCGGCGTCCGAAAGAGCCGGGTTGCTCGGGACCTGTGGGTGTTCTACCCCTGGATACACGCGTCGTCTGGTGACCCAAAGAGAAGACGCGAAAGGTGTAAGCGCGTAGCTGGGGGTCCTCTGGAGGAGCAGGAAGCCGCGAGGGAGCGAAGGAGAGGGGAGAAACAGCGGCGGCGGCGGCGGAAGGGGGAGGGCGGGGGGCCGGGGAGAGGGG
>NW_027527936.1:3170473-3170971 GCF_008692635.1 Crocuta crocuta
CTCTCTGTCCGTGACCAGAGAATCATCAGAATCCGAGTCCGAACCTGACAGCGGGGGGGTGTCCATGTCGCAGCGAGCGTGCACGTCCACCCTAGTTGACGGAGACTGGTGGCCCGAGGCCTGCGCGGCCGGAATGCCCCCCGCCCCAGCTCGCACCCCACGACGCACGTGAATCCGGGCCGCACAAGCGCCTACTGCTCGGTGCCTCCGCTGAACTTACCCATCAGGCTTCCGCTTCCGGCCGAACACCCGCACTTCCGTTTTGCCGTTGCTATAGGAACGGCTCCGGCGTCCGAAAGAGCCGGGTTGCTCGGGACCTGTGGGTGTTCTACCCCTGGATACACGCGTCGTCTGGTGACCCAAAGAGAAGACGCGAAAGGTGTAAGCGCGTAGCTGGGGGTCCTCTGGAGGAGCAGGAAGCCGCGAGGGAGCGAAGGAGAGGGGAGAAACAGCGGCGGCGGCGGCGGAAGGGGGAGGGCGGGGGGCCGGGGAGAGGGG
>NW_027527936.1:3170999-3217142 GCF_008692635.1 Crocuta crocuta
TACCATGTCGACCGTGGTGGCTCAGTCGCTGCATGTTTTTGGTCTTCGATCCCACGTGGCCAGCAACATCTTTTTCTTCGATGAACAGATCATTATATATCCTGCAGGAAATCACTGTGTGAAATACAATGTGGATCAGAAGTGGCAAAAATTCATTCCAGGTAAAAAACCTTTGCGTTCTACTCACGCATTTAACCATGACAAATGTGAACCTATAATCCCGACAAGACTATAGAAAGGAAAGTATTTTGGCCAACTTAAATATACGTATAGTTTTATAAACATAGAAGGAGTACACATCCATCTGCATTAACATGTAGATTAACCACACATGCATAGTTAAAATGCCATGTAAAATGATGTTAATTTAAAAGTACTTTCTTGGGGCGCCTGGGTGGCTCAGTCGCTTGGGCATCCCACTTCGGCTCAGGTCATGATCTCATAGCTCGTGGGTTCGAGCCCCGCGTAGGGCTCTGTGCTGACAGCTAACTCAGAGCCTGGAGCCTGCTTCAGGTTCTGCGTCTTCTCTCTCTGACCCTCCTCTGCTCACGCTGTCTCTGTCTCTCAAAAATAAATAAAAACATTTTAAAAAACTTAAAAAAAAAAACTACTTTCTTTCACTGTGATTTAATGGAAAAAAAAAGTCTCTTTTCATGCAGCTGTAATATTGTCTTTGTCATCTCCAGGGCCACTTTTTTAGTTGTTGAACACTGCTGGATTTCCAGAGTTCAGTACCTTCATTACAGACCTTTTGAATCCGTGTATGATCAAGACCCTGGAGGTTTAATCACAAACCACAGATAACCATTTGTATAATGTTACATTTGTGTTTGTTCACACTGGTCCTGTTAATGATACACCTGATTTCCACAACTCAGTCGCTCTTTTTCCAGTCTTTATTGCATTCAAAATGTTTGATCAGGACATATGCCTACAAAAGAGTGTTCACTACATATATCTAATGTCTGAAGAACTATGATCCAATGAAGGGCCATAAACCCACCACGCACGGTAGGAAATAGAACATTGCCAGTGTTTCTCCCTGATTTGTTCTCACACATACATACTCACACCCTGTCCTGGATATTAGAATTATTCCCTTATTTCTTTTTATAGTTTTACCATGTATATGTGTGGCCTAATAGAAAATACATCTTTGTTTTTGCTATTTACCAAGTTTATATCAATTTAATCATGGTTATACATACCCTGAGACTTACTTCTTTTGTTCAACATCATACTTTTGAGATTCATGCATCTTGATACATATTAATTGAATCATTTTATTGCTATATAGTGTTCCATCATATGAACAGAATACCCCAAATATGTTTCTAGCGTGGATGGACATTTGGGGAACAACAGTTTTTTGCTATTACAAAGCATCCTGCTATAAAGTTTCTTGCATTTATGTACGCCCATCCACTTGTGCAGATTTTGAAGGGCACACGGCCAGGACTAAAATTACTGGGTAATGTGGTAGTGTGATAGGGTTTTCTTTCCTTATGAAAAGTAAAGCCTCCATGTCAGGACTCTCGGTGTGCGAATCCTGCTAAGTAGTACTCATTTACACTCCCACCAGGCGCGTGTGAGAGTGCCATTCCTTCCCAACCTCTCCAACCCTCGGTATTGTCCAACTTCCAAATTTTTTGCTAAGCGAGTGGTTAAGAAAAGTATCTCGTTGTAGTTTTGGTGTGCCTTTCTCTATCCCTGCTGAGGATGAATATCTTTTCACATGTTTATGGGCTATTCCTATTTAGTCTTATATGAATGCCTTCTTCAAATCTTTTACCCATTTTTAGTTTTTTTGGTTATTTTCTTACTGATTTATGGGCAGACTTATAGATCTTGGTTATAGAATTCATCCCAGGATGGGGCTTACGTTTTCTCCTTCTTTATACTATCTTGCTGAACAGAAATTCTTAGTTTTAGGATGGAAGTGAAACTTATCAACCTTTTGCTTTTTGTGGCTTGTTAAGGAATTCTTCTCTACCCCAAGATTATTAATATATTCTTCTATATTATCTCTTTTATGCTTTATACTTCTGTCTTTCACCTTTTAGGCTCTGAGTTAGGAGGATGCTTAGTGTGTTAGGGAAATAGCAAGGAGGTCAGTGTGGCCAGAGTGGAGTGAATGGAGGAGCAGCGAGTGAGAGGACAGATAGAAAAGTTCTCGGGGCTTTGTAGGTCAAAGGCTCTTACTCTGATGAAACAGGATACTATAGGGGGCTTCTGAGCAGTAACAGGATCTGACTTAGGTTTCGATAGGCTCTCTGGCTTCTGTATAGAGAATAGATTTCAGGAGGGGCAAGGGAGGAGGCAGGAGACCAGGGGAGAAAAGATGCTGGCTTGGAGTACAGTGGTGGCAGGAAGTAGGGTTGGTGACAGAGAAGCCTGAAGAAGGAGCAGGTTTTGTGGAGAGTATGGGGAGGTTAGTTTTGACATGGGAAGATTGGGATGCCCACTAGTTATGCAATGGAGATCTTAAGTGAGCAGTTTGATTTGGGGTCTAGATTCAAGGAAAAGAGGTCCAGGCAGGTGATAGACATTTGAAGGTCATCCACCTAGAGGTGAAATATATAGTCATTCAAATGGCAGAGATCCCCTTAAGGAGTGAATGTATTTATAAAAGAGAAGACGCCTAAATAGTGCACTCAGAAGCACTCCTACATTTAGTGCTGGGGAAATGGGGAAAAGCCAGCAAAAGAGACTTTGAAGGAATATCCAAATGATAGGAGGAGATTCATGCAACAGGTGAACATATTTCAAGGAAGAGTCTGTCATCAACTGGGTTAAAACAGTGCAAAGGCATTTTACAAGCTCTGCAATCAGCCAACATATATTAAGCACCCATTTGGTGCCAGGCACTGGTGACTCAGTGAGTGGATAGGTGAAGAAAGTCATGGCCCATGCTCTCTAGGAGCTCTCAGTATTGCCATGGAGAAGGGTGTGATTTCAAAGGAGCAGGACTTGGAAATGACCAGGACAGATGCTCTTCCAGGTACAGCCCAGGCACGAAAGCACGAAAGCAAAGAGGGAGACGTTTTCCTTTGCCTTTTCCCCAGGCAATTTCATCTGTGTTCACAGTTTCCACTTTCCACTGTGACTCTTATCTCAAATCTGCATTTTCAGTCCCAACCTCTCCTCTTGAGCCTTAGAGTCATATCCAGTTGTCCACTAGACCTCTCTACCTAAATGTCCCACAGTGTGCACCTCACACACAATATATCCAGAACTGAATTTGTCGTTTCCTTTTTTTCTCCCTCTCTTTCCTTAAGACTCTACCTCACTAGATTGTCAAATGCATGATAAAGCTACGATCACAAAAATGATGTGGAGCTGGTATAAATATGCCCAAACCCCAGTTATATACATTTAGATACATAAATGAATTGAATACATCATAAAGGTGGCATTAGGAATCTGTGCTGGGACAACTAGTTAGGTATTTAGGAAACAGGAATCAATCTAAATCCCTACTTCATTCCCTGAAATGAAGTAAAGACTTTAGTGTAAAAAAAAGAAAAATGAAATCAGAAAAAACTAGAATCACATAAGCATGAGTAATCCTTGGATGGGGTGATCTGTAAAAAACAGTGGATATAATCTTCACCATGACCCCAACTCCCTCGGCTTATGTTCCTTCCCAGCTGTCACCCCTACTCTCAGTCACCAGATGTCAGTCATTGCTTGTTTCTCTCCTTCCCCTGCACCACCCAGGCAGCCACTGGGTCCTACTTGCCATTTCTCTCATCTGCCATCCCAGCCTCCATACTGCCTGTCACTACCATCCTGTTTTTGGACTTATCTGCCCACCGGTTTCCTTCCCTCCAGGTCTGTCTTCCACACAGTTGCCAGAGGGATCTTTCCACGACATGCATCTGACCCTTCCCAAAATTCCTCGGTGGCTTTTCATTTGTCTCCGTGATAATGTCCAAACTCTCATTCAAGGCTCCCAATGATCCCAAACCTGGGGTCTTTTCCAAGGCACAGGCACTCACTGAAGCCCTTCCAGAGAGGTCCTGCTGCTGGACAGACTCCCTCTAGCTTGCTGGGAAGCACAGCACAGGGCCCAGGGCATCACTTTCTGCCGCTTCTCTGCTGCCTTGCTCACCCTCCCTGCCTTGGGCTTGAATCGGGGTGGGCTTTTCCACAAGGCACAGTAGGCACAGAGCCCAGGGCCCATGATACTTTTAGGGACTAAGAAAATGAGTATAATAATACTCAATCCAGTCTGGGCTATATTGTTCTTTATACTAATGCAGTCATAAGATATCATTTTTACCCCCTTATTTTTTAAGCCATTTTATTAATTTTTACTGTTAATGGAAGAAGGGACCCATGAAAATCATAATGTGGGCCTGATTTCATCTCCCAAATAAAGTACTTGGCCCTTCATCTTTGCCTCAGCCTCTGCTTTCTAGATCACAACTTTTATTCTCCTGCTTTTTACCTCATGGCTGCAAGATGACTGCTCTATCTCCAGTTATCACCGAACACATTCCAGGAAAAGTCGGGGTAGAATGCATCCGTCTCTGGTTTTCGAGAGACTGTAAAGCCAGTCCAGCAGACTGGCCAGGGCTTCACACAGATGACCTATCCGCGGGGCAGCCTGGGGACTCCAGCAGTTGGTGTCTCGGCCTCGAAAGCAGGGGAGCACTGCCTCCTGGCTGCTCAGGGCGTGGAGGCCCCCCTGTTCCACCCGTCTGCACCCACCTTTGGTCTCCCCGGGCTCACGTGCGATGCCTCTCCCATGCACACTTCGGCTCTTCCTGCCACCTGCCCCGCCCCCCAACCCTGTCCCACCTGTCCCCCCTCTGGCATCATTCCCTGGCTTCCTACCTCAGCCTCAGGGAGGTCCTCATCCTAGCCATTTTCCTAACACCTCAGACGTAGCGGAGCCAAGGGACTGCAGGGATTGACAGTTACCTGTTTCTGTGCCTTTTCTTCCATGTGTCAACCTTGCCTCCACTGTGCCCTGTACGTGTTGAGTCACGGTGAAAGCATGATCTGCCCTCATTATACCCCTTTACCTCTGTTCGCAGGCTCAGACAAGAGTCAGAGCATGCTGGCCTTGTCCATCAGTCCCAATCGGCGATACCTCGCCATGTCCGAGATCGTGCAAGAAAAACCCATCATCACCATTTACGAACTGTCGTCCATCCCTTGCCGGAAGCGCAAAGTCCTTAACAGTTTTGACTTCCCTGTTCAGAGATTTATCAGCATGGCTTTTTCTCCAGACTCCAAATACCTGTTGACTCAGACATCACCTCCAGAGTCAAACCTTGTCTATTGGCTGTGGGAGAAACAGAAAGTAATGGCTGTTGTTAGAATCGACTCTCAGAACAATGCTGTCTACCAGGTACCTCCCAACATCACAACTATTGTGCAAGTTGTAAAAAATAGTAAGAGCTGCCTTTTATTGAATGTTTTCCATGTGCCAGGAACAGTGCCAATTTCTTAACATGCGCGTTTTGGAAAAGATCTTTTTTTTTTTTTTAAGTTTCTTTATTTTGAGAGAGAGCATGAGTGGGGGAGAGGCAGAGAGAGAAAGAATCTCCACACTGTCAGTTGCAGGGGTCGAAATCATGACTGTGAGATCACGACATGAACCGAAACCAAGAGTTGGACGCTTCACCAGCGAGAGCCCCCAAGATGCCCCTCTGAATTTGTACTTTTAAATTAATCTCTCAACAGCCATATATGGTCTGCATAATTACTATCCTTGTTTTATTTAAAAAAATTTTTTAATGTTTATTTTTTATTTTTGAGAGAGTGTGAGCAGGGGAGGGACAGAGAGAGAGGGAGACACTGAATCCGAAGACAGGCTCCAGGCTCTGAGCTGTCAGCACAGAGCCTGAGGCGGGGCTTGAACCCACAAACTGCGAGATCATGACCTGAGCTAAAGTTGGCCGCTTAACCGACTGAGCCACCCAGGCGCCCCACTATCTTTGTTTTATAGATGAGAGAACTGAGGTTCCAGGGGGTTAAGTCACCCACCCAAGTATCACACAGGTGGGGAGCGGCAGGGTCAGGAGCCTCGGGCTCCGGTGCCCGTCCACTTTTCTCTGGCCCAGAACTGCTTTCGCAGGCCAAGCAGATGAATTGATAACTTGCTTTGTCCTGCTGGCCCTGTCTTCTTCCTAACAGCATTACCAGGCAGCGGGTGGCTTTCAGGAATGTAACATGAAGCGGTTGATCTTGAGGACGTGTCAACAAAATTGCAGTCGGGAGTGGCATTTTCCATTGTGGTTTGAGGGCAAAATGAAGAGGACCCATGAGGAGGCTGGTTGAGGAGGCAGTGGGCCCCGGGGAGGTATGGCCACCGCAGTCTAGGATCTGGTACTCAGCTTTACAAGTTCAGGAACTCAGATCTGCTTGTGTTCAGAGATACTAGCTAGCCAGTGTCTCAGGAACAGACTCCCTTATTCCCACAAGAGGCTGGCGAATAACCTGGCATGTGACAACGAGAGCACTCACATTATTTATCTGGTATATTTCCTCCCTGGTAATAGAGAACTCAGGAGGTGAAATTAGTAATCAGAGGTTGCTTGGTGATCACAGTATCAGACCAAAGGGAGAGAAAGCCAGAAGATTCTTCCACCTAGGCCTTGCTGAGGTGGAGTCCAGCGTCCTATTCAGGGCAGAAAACATCCTCTCTAACAGAGTCAGTAAACACTTACCGGATGCCCACTGTGAACCCAGCGTCCGGAACACAGAGATGAGCCACCCGTCAATTGCTTACCACCTAGTAGAGGTGACTGCCGTTACTGTACCTCCCAGTTGGTAGGAGACTCCCTTCCCCTGGACCCACCAGATCCTCCTTTTCCTGTGTTTCCAGCTGAGCGTCCGTACCATTTTGTTAGCACAGAATTTAGCTGTCGTCAGGAACTGCTTATGCTCTTTTGGGCCTCTGCAAAATGATTTTTGTGGGTTTCCTGGCTTAAGATGCATGGGCCAGACAAATACAGTGAATCTTTGCTTTTATCAAATATGGTATCAAAATTTATCATGACTCCCTGATGTCTAAAGGATTCTCTGAGCCACCTGAAATAAGTATTCTTTCATAAAACGAAAAGTAATGCAATCAAGTTTGTTTTAGAAATTGTTTTTTTTTTTCCTTTTACATTTTACAGGTGAGCTTCAATCCTCAAGATAACTCTCAGGTCTGTGTCACTGGAAATGGGATATTTAAGCTTCTCCGTTTTGCCGAGGGCACCCTGAAGCAAACCAATTTTCAGAGGGGAGAACCCCAAAACTATCTAGCCCACGCATGGGTGTCTGAAGACAAGATCATTGTTGGCACTGACACAGGCAGGCTCTTCCTCTTTGAATCTGGAGATCAGCGCTGGGAGACAAGCATATTGGTCAAGGAGCCCACCAGTGACACCAGGAGCCTGGGGGTGATCCAGGAGTCGGAGAGGTAATGGCGCCCCTCAGGGCTGGGGCTCCTGTGAAAGTACGTTCATCATACCTACAGCGCTGTGCGCAAACAGGATTCTTCAAAAGTCACTCAGAACCCCTCCACCTTAAAGTCGACTCTATTCATTTACCCCTCTGCTTTTCTCATGTTCATCTATATTCAAGCACAAATTTGACAGTTATGATGATAGCCTAGATACAATTCGTTTTCTTCTCATATGCATTCTATAAGTATTTTAGCATGACTAGTCTTCAAAACTCCAGATTTTTAAAAATGTCATTTCTGACGGCCACCTAACTTACCAACTCAATTAAATAAATGGCCACCAAGCTCTTGCATTGTGCAAGGCACCTTGCACGTGTCCTCAAGGACTTTGCCATTTAGAAGGAGCCAGTAGACCGACAAAGAAATGCAGGGAAGTGTTACTGGTAAATATGACAAAAGCATATGGGGTAATGTGGGGGCTCAGGTTAATTTTACCTCTACTTCAGCCTATAATGGTCATATCTCACACATGTTCAAATATACGACTGGATTACTAGACACTACTTGAAGCACTTTGTGTGTTTTTACTTAGTCTTACCCTATATAGTATATATTATTATTATGCCCATTTTATAGAACAGGACACTGAAGCTCAAATAGGTTAAGTGACTCACCCAAGACCATAGCCCTGTCTGCCTGGCTCTGGAGCTGAGCCCTCAACACATGGCATATTGTAGATTCTTCTTCCTTGTTAACTTTCACTCCGTCATTTTTTGCCATCCCCCACACCCATGACATCTCCTTTTTCTGTCATGATTCTATTAAAAGCTTCCTAGTAAGTCCCTCTGCCCTCTAGTTTGCCATGTTCCTAATCCTACAGTGGGTCCAGTGCTCTAGGAATAAACCCAGGGGCACCTGGGTGGCTCAGTTGGTTTAAGTGTCCAACTCTTGGTTTCGGCTCAGGTCATGATCTCATGGTTCGTGAGTTTGAGTCCTATGTCAGGCTGATAGAGCCTGCTTAGGATTCCCTCTCTCCCCCTCTCTCTGCCCCTCCCTGGCTCATGTGCTCACTCTTTCTCTCTTTCTCTCTCTCTCTCTCTCAAAAATAAATAAATAAACTTTAAAATACAGAATAAAGCCCAGACTCCTGAACTTGGCCCACCCATCCCTGCTGCTCTGACCCTTCTTCACATCTGGGGCATCAGCTCCGGCCTCTGTCTACTGCACGTGTCTTGCGCACTCTTGTTTCTGAGCTTGGTCATATGTAGGTCCACCCACCCCGCTGCTCTGGACACACCCCCATTCCGACATACTCCTGCTTGTTCTTCAGATCAGCGGGGAGTTCTCAGCCTCTGCTCATCTCAGATGGGGGCACCTCTTCTGTAACTGTCAGGAAGTCCTGCTTCCGTCCCACCCAGCTGCCCCCTGATGGTCCTTAGCACTCGTCCCCTAGACTCAAAGCTCCTAGGAGCAGGAACTGGGTCAGTCTTACCATTGTTCCATAGGGTTGTTGACACCATATAATTCCAATAAATATTTCTGATGTGGAAGGAAGGGAGGGAGGATTCAAATCTCAGCCCTTCCACTTACTAGTTGTGTGATCTTAGAAAACTCTCTGGGCCACTTTTTCGTAGATGAAGGGGGTATAATAATGCTAGCAACAACCACAGTAATAGTGACACACAGGCTGGTGAGACTACCAGATGGATGGGAAACCTTCCAGTCTTCCTCTGGACTTTGTATAGCAGGCCACAGGCTGGCGTTTGGCCATGGAGAACAGGCTCACAATGGGCGATTTCTCCCGCATCCAAAGACAGTCCTTTGTTCTTTTCTTTTATTTTATTTTATTATTTTTTTTCAAATAGTTTATTGTCAAATTAGTTTCCACATAACACTCAGTGCTCATCCCCACAAGTGCCCTCCTNCAGCTCTTTGTTCTTATCCCTAGCTGAACTCATCTCCTTAGGATGACCTGTAAACTGTATGCTCTTTTCTTTTTCTAGCCTGATCGAATTTCCAACAATGAGTTCCCCGATCCCTTCCTATGAACAGGTCATGATGGCCAGTAGCTACGGCCAGCTGGCCATGCCCCAGGTGTTCGCCATTGCAGCCTATTCAAAGGGATTTGCCTGTTCTGCTGGGCCAGGGAGAGTTCTCCTGTTCGAGAAGATGGAAGAGAAGGATTTTTACCGGGAGAGCAGGGAAATCCGGGTAAGGAGGGGAGAACCGGGTCCTCCTGGCACGTGCTGTCCAGCAGCAGAGCACCGACAGAGAGGTTGCTGGAAGGAGAAGGCTGCAGCGCTGGGTGGAAATGGGGAATTGAGCCGTTTGTCCTGAGGGAAGTTTTAGGAGGGAGCAGACAGAGCAGGGGTTCAAAGTGGGAGGATCTGGATTTGAATTCTGGCAGAGAACTTCAGCAAGTTATATTTTCACTTTGAAGCTTAGCATTCCCATAAAAATTGCATTATGATACATATTGATATTTAAGGTCAAGCATGCACTGCCTGGCACATAGGAAGCATTCAGAAAGTGTTTGTGGAATAAGTGATACAGAGGGCTGTGGAGAGGGATCATCTGCGGTTGGGGAAGAACCAGGAAGGCTCTGGGTGTTTAGTGGTAATCTTTGGGGAGGGGTCTAAGAGGAAGGGTAACAGTTAATAGGAGGGAACAGGTTAGGAGTTGCAAGTGAAGGGAATAGGTGGAGCAAAGGCACTGTGGCAGTGGGGAGCAGGTGGAGTGTCTGGGAGATACTCTCCTCCCCAGGGAAGAGGAGCTGAAAACCCTTGAAAGGAAAAGACTGGAGCTGAGGCCTGTGAAAGATTTCGAATGCCAGCCGAGGAGCATGTGTGTAATTCCACGGACAGCCTGTGTCTGAGCAGAGAAGCATGACACTTAAGAAAAGCAATCTGCCTGTGGTCTGTTTGGAGGGGGGAGGAGGTGTGGATTTGGAGGCCCTGGACGTGAGGTGACACACAGTGAATGAGCCAGACTTGACTCCACCCTTATTGGCTGAGTGACTTGAGATGACTTGCTGAATCCAGCAAAGCCTCTGTTCCTTCACTGAGAAAATAGGGCCTCATCCCTGCTGGTTAGCAGAAAGATGCACCAACACCCGTGTACATCAGGTGTGAGATGCTTGTGGCTCAATAAATGATAGCAGTCATTATTGCCACGATTAGGACTCGGGTAAGAGGCTTTGCTACTGAAGCCAGGAAGTAGTGAGATCTAGTCACCTCAGTGAGTAGCAGGGAAAGTGGGAAGAGAAAGAGCCTTTGCAGAGGTTAAGCCTATAGAGCTTTCCCTGAGTAGATATAAGGAGCTCCCAGAGGTAACGCCCTGACTTTGAGACTGGCTGCCTGGGGAAAGATGCCAGAGGTAGGAAAGTTGGGGGTCAGAGCAAGGTGAGTGGGAACCAAGGAGAGTTTATCAATTCATCGTTTGGTTTGTTTATTCATTTGATAAGTATGTGCTGAGGGTTTGCTATGTGCCAGGCTCCGTGCTAGCGGCTGGCAATGCAGTAAGGAAGCAGACACACTAAGAGCGTGTCCTTAGAACAAACAAATATGAGCAGATTGTCATATGGGGGTCACCACTGTGAAGAAAATAAAGCCAGGAGAAGGACAGGGAGTGAGAGGGGGTTCTGTTCTAGAGTTCCTCACTGAGGAACTTGATGTTTGACTGGACATTGGAATAAAGCGAGTCCGTTGGAAATGTGGTTTAGACTTTGGGAGTGGGATCAATGTGTGTATACACACACGCGTGCACGCGCACGCATGCCCAGCGCTTAGCTTGTGTGTAGCACAGAGTTAATGCTTTATTTTTACTATTTTAAGGATTTATCATTGTGATTATTTTCACTACCACTGCTTTCACTGAAACTCTCATATTAGGCAAAATCACAGACAAAACAAAAAAAAAAGGACTGAGGACAAACCTCAGCATTTCCTAATTTAGAGTCTGAGACAGAACGAGAACCCAGCAGGGGACCCTGAGAAGCCGTGGCCATTCGCTCACTCCTCTCACAAATGGCTGTCGCACACCTACCACGGGCCAGGCTCCAGGACTGGTGCCTGGGTAGATGAACCGGCCGCGGCCACTTCCCCAAGGACCCTGCCGCCTGCGGAGCAGGGCAGCAAGGCCGCGCTTCCTCTTTTGCTGAGCACTGCTATGCGCTAGACACTGCCAAGCGCTGGCACACAGCCATGGGACGCAGGCGGCCCTCGGTCTCTAGGCTCCCATTCTTCTTTACACGGTGTGATGAATGTGGCGGCAGAGGGACACTCCCTGGTGAGCACACTGAGGTGATACTAGAGCCCACCCAACCCAGGGCACCGCAGGGCAGGACAGGGTGGGACGTTCCTCCCTCCCAGAGCCCTCACTGGGCTGGCAGAGCAGGGGGCATTGAGGGTGGGAAGGAGGCGGAGGTATACAGGAAGACACAACTCCAGGCAGGGGGAGGGAACCCTGAGAGCCCAGCGTCTTGGGCCCCATGGAGGCAGGTGCTGCCGTCACTGCTACAGGATCTAGGAAAGTCCAGATGATGATGATGACTGAGCAGGGGCCTCTGGCATCTCTAAAGTTGATGATGACATTTCAATACATGACACAATGGAAGGAACGAAGAACCGAGTGGCGATGGGATGGGCGGCCCAGCCTTTCAAGAAGTTTGATGGTTGGCAGGTGAAAAGCAATGGTGGGGAAAGGAAATCTAAGGTTAGGTCTGCTTGGGACCTCCAGGTCCTCTCAGAGGCTGCTCGTGGGCCCACCGAGTGACCCCTTTACTCTGCCCTGCTACCCACCCCGCATGGAAGAAGGGCTGTCACCTTCCCCTCTGCTGCCCCAAAGTGCACACTGGCCTCCTTGATGAGGTGGCAGCCGCACTGGGCTTCTGATAGGTGGGCGGGGGTGGGATTTCACCTGACGCTTGTTTCCCGAGGGGACTGCAAATTGAGATGTAGAGAATGGTCCTCTTTACATCTGCTGCCGTCTCTTAGCCACTGATCACTTCAGGGTGAATACGAAACTTGCAGAAACAGGTGACTCAGGCTCTCCCTTCTCCACGTCTGAGGGGCGTCCTTGGCAGCCTGCTGGTCTGGGGGTCTGTGAGCTGAAGGTACCTGCGAGGACTCCAAAAGCCCAAGTTCACACGGACAACGTGGGAATGTGACTGACAGTTGTCTTGCATCTTGGGCAGATTCCCGTGGACCCACAGAGCAACGAGCCGAGTCAGTCGGACAAACAGGACGTCCTCTGCATGTGCTTCAGCCCCTCCGAGGAGACGCTGGTCGCCAGCACCGGCAAGAACCAGCTCTACAGCATCACCATGTCCCTGACAGAGATTAGCAAGGTGAGTCTTCCCAGCAGCACTTCCTTCCGGCCCAGGGACCGCCTACCGTGTGGGCAAATCTGAGTCCAGACTCTCTGAGCAGGGGCTCACTTAGCCCCTTCATAAGAGCGGAAGAAACTCTAATCCTCAGGTGCCCCACAGAAGCACTCTTTCAAGGACACATTGGCTGTCAAGTTTAAATTGTACATATCCTTTAACCCCGCGGTTGTACTTCAGAGACTTCATCATACACGTGCACATGCCGCTATACCTGCTCATGTGCACAAACATGCATGAATATAAAGAAGTTTATTGTTTCTTTTTGTTACACTGCAAACACTGCAATGAAAAAGCAGTATAAAGAGAGTCACTTTTTACTTCTAAAAGGTTCACTTTGTCAAGAGGATATTACATTAAAAAAAATTTTTTTTAAGGTTTATTCATTTTTCAGAGACCGAGAGAGACGGAGTGGGGGGTGGAGGAGGGGCAGACAGAGAGGGAGACACAGAATCCGAAGCAGGCTCCAAGCTCTGAGCTGTCAGCAGAGTCTGACGCAGGGCTTGAACTCACGAGCTGTGAGATCATGACCTGAGCCAAAGTCAGACACTTAACCAACTAAGCCACTCAGGCACCCCTACAGTTTTAAACTTGTATGTACTTGATAGCACACATTCAAAATATATAAAGCAAAATTAGGGGAAAGTGGGTGATGAGCATTGAGGAGGGCACTTTTTGGGATGAGCACTGGGTGTTATATGGAAACCAATTTGACAATAAATTATACTTTTAAAGAAACAAAATATATAAAGCAACATTTGACCAAACAATGAGGAAAATAGACCATCTATAATCATAGGAGGAGATTTTAACATATCTTTCTCAGTAATGGTGGAGTTTTTTAAATAACGGTTTTATTGAGCATTGACTGGCATTTATTCATATACCATACAATTCACATATTTAAAGTGTGTAATTCAGTGGTCTTGAGCATATTCACTGAGTCATTGCAACCATTACCACAGTCAATTTTAGAACATTTTCATTGCTTTTCGTTCTTTTGGTTTGTCTCTGTGGATATGAATTACCGTCTGAGGTCACTTCCTTAGCCCAATATGGATTTGCTCCCACCCACCATCTTTGTGCTATTACTGTCAAATATATTTCCATGAGCCCAGTGATGCATAATATGCATATTGTTTTATACAGTCTCTTTCTCAATAAAGTAAAAGGAAAGTGGGGATGAGTGTGTATTTATATTATCCTTTCTAATGTCATAATACCTTTGCTGGTATTCTTTGTGGTTTTTTGGTGGATTCAGATTACTGTCTGGGGTCCCTTGCTTCAACCTGAAGAATCTCCTTTAGTATTACATGTAAGGCAGGTCCGCGAGCAACACACTCTTTGTTCTTATTAGGAATTTTTAAAAGATAGCCTTAAAAGATAGTTTTGCTGGATACATAGAATATTTTTTTAAGTTTATTTATTGGGTGGCTCAGTTGGTTAAGCATCTGACTTAGGCTCAGGTCATGATATCACAGTTCATGAGTTTAAGTCCTGCATCAGGTAAGCACAAGCCCTTCTCTGTCTCTCTCCGTCTCTCTGCCCCTTGTGGGATTCTCTCTCACTCTCATTCTTTCCCTCTCTTTCCCTCTGCCACTCACTCACTTATGCCCTCTTTCTAAAATAAATAAATAAATAAAGTTTATTTATTTTGAGAGAGACAGAAGCAGTGCGAGTGGGGGAGGGACAGAGAGAGAAGAGAGAGAGAGAATCCCAAGTAGGCTCTGCATTGCACATCTAACGCTTGCTGCTTTCAAGGTTTTTTCCTTGTCTTCAGTTTTCAATATTTTTACTAAAATGTGTCTGTGGATCTCTTTGTGTTTCAGCTTCCTGGATGTGTACACTAATACTTTCCAATAAATTTGGGAAATTTTGGCCATATTTTTTCAAATATTCTGTTCCCTGCGTCTCTCTCCCCTTCTCCTCTCTCTCTATCCCTCATGGGATTCTCTCTCTCTCCCTCTCTCTCTTCACTCTCCCTCACTGCACCATTTCCTCTCTCTCCAAAAAAAAAAAAAAGCCTTAAAAAATTTTAATTGCCATTTTTAATTGTCATTTTAAAATTGCCTTTAAAGTAATAGCAGCATTGGAAAATATGCATAATATTAAAGCAGTCTTCCCATGGCCTGATTTCTGTGCACCCAAGCCAACTAATGTTCATGGGTAGTAATGGGGGCTGAAGTATACTGCCAGCCCTTTGCTTACTCTGCCAGATCTCACTCTGTGTGATTTCTCCAGGGGGAGCCTGCTCACTTCGAGTATCTGATGTACCCCTTACACTTCGCAGCCATCACCGGGCTAGCCACGTGCATCCGCAAACCCCTCATTGCCACCTGCTCTCTGGATCGAACAGTTCGCATCTGGAATTATGAATCGAAGTAAGGATGAAAGGCTTCGCAACTGCAGTGTGCAGGACCTCAGTTGTTAGATTTGTTCATGTGAATTATTTTAATTAGAGAGTCTTAAAGTGTAATTACTTGAAGCTTTCTTGGAAAAGATTTTTTTTTTTTAATCAAGTCCGTCAACTTACCTGTTCCTCTTCTCTTTTTGCTCGTGCTTGGGCTAGAACCCTGCTTTGTGTTTTATTAAGTGCTTCACCATATGCCAGACACCATGCCAGACACTAAAGACGTAAAGATAACACTCCAGTATCGCACCTTCTTACATAACCTCCTGTATTCTTCCAGTTTTCCTGTTTCTCCCACTAGATGTAACTTTTCATCACATGGAGCTCTCCAGACCACTAACTCCATCTCTTTCTCTTGATCACTGCCCTCAACAGTCTTAACTCCCTAGTGACTTTTTCCCCCTGACATAGCTTCCCTGAGGATCCCCAATCTAGAGTGGCCCCACACTGTAGTTTCTTTGTCCTTTGTGTACAGCCGCTGGATTGCTGAATAGACGCTGTGCGGTCCTTCTGACCTGGGGAATCTCAACAGAGCTGTGCCTTCAGCATCACTAGAAAACTCGTTGATCACTTCCCCCATTTCCATACTCATTGCTGGACACTCTCCTCAAATAACCAAAACCTGGGGAAAAGGGGAACCAAAATTTCAAGCAATAAAGAATCTCAAATGCTATGATAGAAATATGTGCCAGATACAATGGAGAGCTCAAGGGAATTGCTTAGAATTCAATCATCTTTCTCACAGCACTCTGGAGCTATTTAAGGAATACCAAGAAGAGGCTTATACAATCAGCCTTCATCCATCGGGGCACTTCATTGTAGTAGGGTTTGCTGACAAACTACGCCTAATGAATCTACTCATTGATGATATACGTCCTTTCAAAGAATATTCTGTCAGAGGATGCAGGGAGGTAAGATGCTGGAGATAAAGGTTCAGTTTCTTGGAAAACTGGGGTTGAAATAACAAGAACTAATACACTCTGGTGAAGTAAGACCAAAGTCTGCTTAGAGAACATCAGCAGCTTTAAAAGAAGAAAGGCAAGAGATGCAGTTCTCCTCTTCACCAAACCTCTTGAGCATATGGCTCTATCCCATTTCTCTCTTGCTCATCAAGATATTTCACTGAACCCCAAACCTTGTGAGATCCCACATATGATTAATCCTCTCTGTGATTGCAGAGTAACAAAACGTGTCAAAAAGGAAAGTTATCTCAGAATCAGAGTCCTAGCCAGTTGGGAAGGTGAGGTTGGAGATGGGGAGGGGCCAGGGAACAGAAGCATCCACAGGGAGAGGCAGTAAGCCGCCCATCATCACATTTCCCCCTGAGGTGACCAGGGGGAAATTCCCGGATAGCAATTCCGGGAATTGCTTCCCCACTCTGAAACTTCTACAGAGTGAATGCTGTGCTCTACCATCCAAGCAACGCTACAGTCAGTGCATCCTGGCAGCACCTTGGCCAGTATGAACTACAGGAGTAGTGAAGATGTCGGCTGGTCCTCAGTCCCATCTGCACCTCCCCCCCCCCCCCCCCCCCCCCCCNAAGTCATTAGGAAAAGGAGCTCTTGACTATAACCCCCAGAAGGCTCATTTCTCTCATTCTTGTTCTCTTGCTTTCTTTGTAGTGTTCCTTTAGCAATGGAGGTCACCTGTTTGCTGCAGTCAATGGAAATGTGATTCACATTTTTACCACTACAAGCCTAGAGAACATCATGAACCTGAAAGGACACACAGGGAAGGTGAGTGAGTGAGCAGAGTCCAAGGACACAAGAGGCACAGAGCCAAGCATTATGCTTGCCGAGTGAACAGAAGAGAAGTGATCCATTTTCTCTTGGAGTTCACGGTCTACTTGGGGAAAGAGATGACAAAAGCGCAAGCTTATTACTAATTGCAACAAAGGCAATGAAAGAAAAACATGGGGTGTTATGAGAGTAAATAATCAAAGAGTTGGCGTAATTTAGATTGAGGTGTTCACAAAGGCTGGGTCCTAAAGGAGTAGGAAGGAATTAACCAGAGAGAGTTGGTGGGGATCATCACTGCACACAGGAATCCAAAGACTCTGGGATGAGGGACTGCGTGGCTGTCAGAGGAGCTGAAGAGTTTGTGGGGCTGGAACATAGGTGTCGGGATGAAACAGGACCCAGCTGAGACTGGCAAGATTAGCAGAGGCCCAAGTGCATGGGACCTTGCAGGCCTTCTAAGTATAAAAAAGATAAAAAGGGGCGCCTGGGTGGCTCAGTCAGTTAAGCGACCGACTTCAGCTCAGGTCATGATCTAACCGTTCATGGGTTCGAGCCCCGCATCGGGCTCTGGGCTGACAGCTCAGAGCCTGGAGCCTGTCTTCGGATTCTGTCTCCCTCTCTCTCTGACACTCCCCTGCTCATGCTGTATCTCTCTCTCTCTCTCTCTCTCTCTCTCAAAAATAAATAAAACATTAAAAAAAAATTTTTTTAAAGATAGTTTATCCTCCTTATGCCTTGGCATCATTGAAGACGTTCAGAGCAGGAAATGATATGACCAGATTCACATTTTAGACTCTTTGGCTGCAGAAGGAAGAATGTATTGAAAGACAGGGCGGAAATGGTAAGGAGACTATTGTGGATGTCTACGCCATTTTGGACTACGATGGAGATGGTACAGAGGGAGAAGTAGGTGGATTCAAAAGATATTTAGGAAGCAAAACCAATAGTTTTCAGACAGAGTGGAGATGGGGCGTGAAGACAAGGGAGGGGCCAAAGGTGACTTAAGAAGAAGTCAGCGAAAGGATTTGGAGAGAAAAAGCACTTGAAAGGCATACTAGGCAGAAGGACCTGTTAGAGATGATGGAACTGGAGTATAAAATAAGGTGGTGGTTTGCAGTACACATGGCTGGAACATAAGGAGCCAGAGAGGTTGGCTACATCCCAATGTGTGCACCATGCCAAGGAATTGGACTTTGGTCTATAGGTGATGAGAGATAATTGAAAGGATTCAAAAAAGGAAGTAATGGGATTAGTACTTCTCCAAACAGTATTAAGGATGGATTAGAGGAGAGGGAACTTGGAGGGTTGGAGACCAGCTAAGAAGTGAGGGTGAAAGATGAGTCAGGAAGTAAACCATGGCTTTGGTAGTAGAGACAGAGAGAAGCACGATATTAAGTTCCATTTTCTACATGTTATGTGTAATGTGTCCAAGACCTATGATACACCGGCATGGAGGTCAGGAAAGAAGTCTAGTCTGAAAATGAAGATGCAGGGGATGATGGTAGTGCATAGATGGCATAGATTACATCACCAAGGGCCTGGCATTTGAGAAGAATCTTGGGCAGAAGACAGGTGACCAACATTTCAGGGACTGGTTAAAGAAGAGAAGAACTGTAAATGAAGGCACGAGAGAACTTGGAATCAAGGAATTGTATCAGAGAAGCTAAGGAACTCATTTTTAAGATAAAGTAGTTGGTGGTGGTAAAGGTCAGAGAGAGGGGCGCCTCGGTGGCTCAGTCAGTTGAATGTCCAACCTTGATTTCAGCTCAGGTCATGATCTCATGGTATGGTGCATGGGATGGAGCCTGGGTTGGGCTGACAGTGTGGAGCCTACCTGGGATTCTCTCTGTTGTCTTTCTGTCCCTGCCCCCTTCTCACACTCTCTCTCAAAAATAAACCAACATTTTAAAAAAATAAATGAATAAAGGTCAGAGAGAAGTCCTGTAAAGACTAAAAGCTAACCACTGAGAGTAGCAAATAACAGGGGCATAAGTGCAGGAACTATGAAAATGCTGAGCTTTCCCGGTTTCAACAGTGTGATTGGTCTTCAAGCGACTGTGAAGGTGCAGATGAAAGCACGCCGGATGATTCTGATGCTTTTTCTAGAACCATGTGCATCTCCTTGGGAGGCCCTCCCTGACCAGTCCAGGAAAGCAGCCCTTTGTTTCATCCTTTTGCAAGTATTTATAACACTGGTCTCTAACCAGGGTTGTAGGTTAAACTTACATCTGCAATGTTAAAAAAAAAAAAAACAACAGATGGAGGATGCAATAAAACCATGGATACAAGGAAATTTATAACTTTAAATACATATAGAAGATATATAAAAAGATAAAAATCAGTGATATAATCATCCATCTCAAGAAATTAGAAAAGGAACAGCAAATTAAATTCAAAGAAGATAAACGGAAGGACATAGTAAGGATAAGAGCAGAAGTTAATAAAATAGAAAACAAGCACAATAGAAGATCATCAAAGCCAAAACTTGGTTTTGGGTTTTTATTTTTTTTAATGTTTGTTTGTATTGACAGATGGGGGACAGGAGAGAGAATCCAAGCAGGCTCTGCACCTTCAGCACAGAGCCCGACACAGGGCTCAAACTCATGAACCATGAGATCATGACCTGAGCCAAAGTCAAGAGTTGGATACTTAACTGATTGAGCCACCCAGGTGCCCCAGGTTTTTTTAAGTAATCTCTGCTCCCAATGTGGGGCTCAAACTCAGAACCTTGAGATCAAGAGTTGCATGCTCTACCAACTAAGCCAGTCAGGAGGCCCCAAAACTCAGCATTTTGAAAATATAAAACGGACAAGCCCTTGACATGACTGACTAAGAAAGGGGGAAAAAAGGACAGGTAAATAACCAGTATGAGGAATGAAAAGGGGATATCACTACAGATCCTATATAATAAAAAAAAAATCATGAGGGGATATTATGAACAACTTTATAAAAATAAATTTGAATATGTAGATGAAACAAATTCCTAGGAAAATTGAATCTATAATTTAAACCCTTCCTATAAAGAAAACTCTAGGCCCAGAGCATATCACTGGAGAATTATATCAATTCGTAAGAGGGAAAAAAATGACACTAATCTTGAAGAAACTCTTACAAAGTATAGAAAAAAGAGCAGATACTTCCCAGTATTGTTCTGTGAGACCAGCATAATCATAATACCAAAACCTGTCATCAAAGACATCACAAGAAAGAAATGCTAAGCTGGTCTTTTTTGTAAGCATAGGAATAAACAAAACGTTATTAAGCCAATCCATCAATATATAAAAAAGAAAATACAGCATGACCAAGTTAGATTTATTCCAGGAATACAAGGTCATTTTACAATTTGAAATCAATTAATGTACTATACCATATTAACATAAGGATGAAAAAATCATATGTTTATCTCCATAAATACAGATATAATAAAATTTATTAATATTAAATGGTAACATTTAATATTCATACATGATTTTAAATGAATAATTTTAAATGAATAATATTCATTCATGATTTTAAAAAACAACACTTGGGGCGCCTGGGTGGCTCATTCGGTTAAGCATCTGACTTCAGCTCGGGTCATGATCTCATGGTTTGGGAGTTTGAGCCCCATGTCAGGCTCTGTGCTAACAGCTCAGAGCCTGGAGCCCATTTCAGATTCTGTGTCTCCCTGTCTCTCTGTCCCTCCCCCACTCATGCTCTGTCTCTCTCTCTCCTTCAAAAATAAATAAATATTTTAAAAACTAGGGGTGGGGGGAGGGGAAGGGGAGTGATGGGCATGGAGGAGGGCACTTGTTGGGATGAGCACTGGGTGTCATATGGAAACCAACTTGACAATAAACTATAAAAAAAATAAATAACAATAAAATAAAAACCAATAAACTAAAAAACTAAAAGATAATGGAACTCCTATTATACAAATCTTATGTAAGATATTTAAGAAAACCTACAACAAACGGCATACTTGATCATAAAATTATGAAAGGATTCTTTCTGAGATAGAGAACAAAACACGATGCCTTCTGTTAGCCTTATCCTGAGTCCTAACCAGTGCAATAAGACAAGAAAAGGAAATATGTCTTAGTCCCCGAGGCTGCCGTAACAAAATAGCACAGACTAGGTAGCTGATAAACAACAGAAATATTTCCTCAAGTTTGGAGGGCAGGAAGTTCAAGACCCAGGTGCCCGCATGGGTAGGTGAGGGCCCTCTTCCTGGCTGCAGATTCCTCAATCCTCACATGGTAGAAGGGGTGAGCTAGCTCTCTGGGGCCTCTTTCATAAGGGCACTTACTAATCCCATTCATGAGGGTTCTACCCTCATGACCTAATCATCTCTCAAGGGGCCCCACCTCCTAATACCATCATCTTCTCAGGTGAGGATTTCAACATATGAACTGGGGGGCACAGGTTGGAGTAAGAGACACCAACATTCAGGCCATAGCAAAATCAAAGGCATAGAGATTGGAAAGGAATAAATAAACCCTCACAGACAACATGACTGAGTACGTAGGAAATTCAAAGAGTTTTCAGAGAAACTATTAAAATTACTGAGTCTAAGAATATTGTTAGAAATAGTGTCACTATATTTTTTTCAAGCGTATTTCTACATAATAGTAACAAACGGAGAATGCAGTTTAAGAGGTGGAAGTGGAGCTGAGGAGGTGGGTAAGGACGTGCCTGACAGTGTTGGAGCCCTGGAAATACCAAGAGGGGTGGCCCGTGGGTCGGGACGTTGGTTCCTTAAGAGGGGCTTGAGAAAATAAGGAAATACATTGAAGATCATGGGAGCCGGGTCTCTCACTATTGGAGAAGGGAGTTATAAATATGACAAGGGGGGAAATCTAGAAAATTGTCGTTGTTGTTTGTTTCTTTGTTTAGTGGCTTAGCTGAACTAATCCTGAGAAATCTTTCTTTTCCCTGCAGTGTGCAGCCTTGATGTCTCTGCTCAGATTTTTGTTCTTTTTTTTTTTTTAATCTTTTCTCTCGTTGCCCCTGGGTTGACCTGAGCCACTCGTTAGTCACAGACTGGGCTTATAGCCCCCTTAGCCAGTTAGATTTTCACCTTTCACTGTTGGATCTCTGGGGTTGGGAGGCAGCTGTCACGGTTCACGGAGTTCACGGTTGTTTTGCTCCTTGTTCAGCCAGATTCTAGTAGTTTGGAGATTCTTTCTCTGATTGTACCTGAGAGAGTGCAGCCTTAGCCATGCACACAGCCTTCCAGGCTGCCAGGGATAAGTGTGATTTTATTTCTAAGCCTGGCTTCCTGGGAGATGCCTGTGGACCAGAAGAGATTATTATTCAGTTCGTGTTTGGTCAGATGTTATGTTTAAACCCCTTGTGCCAGTGAGCTTCTTCCCTGTGTTGATGGGTCCCCATGCAGCTCAGGAGAGCTTTCAAGTTCTCCCCATCTCTTGCTCTGATGGCTCTTAAGTAGGCTGCCTTAGCACATGCGCAAAGCCTTCCCAACCCCCGCAGTTGTCTATGATTGCAGAAGGGCTCTCCTTGACCGTGTCTCCCTCATTCTATTAAAATTCTCATGCTCTGCTATTTGCTCATATCGTGGACCTACCAGCCTTCTCTTAACTGCACTCCACTGATATCACCATCATTTTAGACAATGCCCAGAGGGTAGACTTCTTCACACTCTGTTCCAAATAAAGCCAGTTTTGGGTTTGCTGAAGAGCAAGGACAGCAAGAAAGGACATCGGCCTCGGTTGAGTGGAACACGTGAGGAGTTCATCCTCTTTTCCCGAATGCAGCATGTCTGTGTGTGTGTGTGTGTGTGTGTGTGTGTGCATGCGCGCACGCACAGGCACATGCGCACGCTTTTACCTGGGTGTGCCTTCGTCCCCTGTAGGTTCGTTCAGTTGTGTGGAACACGGATGACAGCAAACTGATCTCTTGCGGCACCGACGGTGCTGTCTATGAATGGAATCTGTCCTCAGGAAAGAGAGAGACAGAGTGTGTTCTCAAGTCCTGCAGCTACAACTGTGTTACTGTCTCCCCCGATGGCAAAATGATCTTTGCGGTTGGATCAGACCAGACTCTCAAGGAGATTGCGGACTCCTCGGTGAGTCTGTCCCGGCTTCCTCCAGGCTGTCACCTTGGTCTGCCGAAGACAGCCTCCTTGGGCGCAGCAGGAAGTGCGATGGGAAGAGGGCTCATCGGAACAGGGTCCCTTCTTCATGGGATGATCCTTTGGGGTCGGCTCGTTATTGTTACTCGTGGGATTTCCTGCCCGGAGCCCTACCTGACCAGGTTAAACTGTGGGGCCCCCTTCTCCTTCTGTTTTGCTGGCTGGCGACAGGGCTCTTCCACCCTCCAGGGCCGAGGTGAGCAGCGCCTCCAAACCACACGCTTCCCCTGGGGAAGAGACAGAAGTATGGTTACTACTATTGCCTTGGCTTGCCACCATATTTGTTTGAAACCCCCAAACTCTGAAATTTAGGAATTGCCACATTTGACTCCAAATAGTTGAGGGAGGAGAGAAGAGTTCGGCAAAGACCCTGCACACAAACGTGGCTGCGTCCTTCCCCAGGCACCAGCTTGTCTCCTTCGGTTCTTGTCACCCTCCTGGTGCCAGGAAGTGCACAGACTTCGGCAGCAGACTGACCCGAGACGGGTTTCACCATGATTGGAGCCCGGCAAAGAGTGGGGGTCTCTCCACCATGCCCCCAAGCAGCTTAGTCCTGATTCCGTGGTGGCTTTTACAGTGCCACGCCAGGACACAGCCGCTCAGGGCATGCTGGCAGCTCACGCCTCCTGCTGTCCCCTCTGGCCAGCACACACTGGATGAGCCACACAAGCATCCACTAAATGTTCAGTGGGAGGGCGGGCGGGTGATTGGATGGAGAGAAGGCACAGTGAGTGAATTAATGAAAAACAAAGTGAGTTTCCTGATAGTATACTTGTGTTTGTGTAACGGACATTGATCACTGTTTGCTGAATGACTGTGTGATCCATATCGCATTCTGAGTTTGAGATGCGAGGTAGCCTAACAGTCACAAGCAGAGACATGGGGGCCTGACCACCACTTCCGGGGGGAGGGGGGGGGGCGGCGGGGGGTGTCTCTGGGGCTCTGTTTTGTCATCTTAAAACAGGGTAACGGTNGGTGCTGTCTCTGAGGCTCTGTTTTGTCATCTTAAAACAGGGTAACGGTAGCTACTCCCAAAGGGTTTGTGTGAGGATCGAATGAGTTAACAGCATGCAAAAGCCATAAAATGGGGCTTGGCTCCCTCTTATTAGTGTTAATCCCAACCAATAGAACCCTTGTTCACCAGTCAGGCAGCCAGGATGTGCTGATTTGTGTCTTCTCTGCGGAGGCACATGCCCGGGCTGTAAGGAATAGAGAAAGTTGCCCCAGTGCCGTTAGAGGAGAGGAGGGAATGACCTGGGGACATGGCTCAGCCTGTTGCCCTCAACAGAGCCGTCTGTGTTCCAGATCCTTCGAGAGATACCAGCATTTGACGTCATCTACACAGCCATCATCATCTCGCACTCTGGGCGCATGATGTTTGTGGGCACCTCCGTGGGAACCATCCGTGCCATGAAGTACCCGCTGCCTCTGCAGAAGGAATTCAATGAGTACCAGGCCCATGCGGCTCCTATCACCAAGGTGAGAAGGGACCCTCTCTTCAGGGGCCCGTTCCCAGAACCGGCTCTCCATCAATCCACCTGACCTGCCCTCCACAACCCCTGTCTCCCCTTAGTCCTCTCTCCCTCTTTGTTCATCTAACCACCCCTTCAGTGAACACTTACTGGCTGCTAATATTCTTTGTTTAAACTCCTCCCGTGCATATATCTGAGGAGGTCATCAGAGATACACCTAAGGATTCAGGTACAAGGTTGTTCACCGTAACACCAAGCATACTGCAGGGCCATTTGAGAGACGCTCTATGCGGCGCACCCAGATCTCGCCTCTGCTGAGTGTCAGCCGTGGCCCACAGCTCTCCTCCTCCACGGAAGTGCCCTGGGCCAAAGAGAGTCAAAGCCAGGAGATGAACCCCTGTCCCTCCCTGAAGATCCACAACACGAACACACGTTTGTCAATTGTCCCTCTGACAACACAACACCTAAGGCTTTGAACTATGTCCGAGACCCTATACATACTGCCTTGCCTGCAGACGGCAGCCTTCCGAAGAAAGCTTTTTTCCTTATCAACGGGAACATTCCTGTACTGAAGCTGGGCCTTGCACTCAGAGTAAATTGAAAACTCCCCCTCTTCCCTTCACAGCTATGAAGTTTTGTTGGTTAGGTGTTTATTTTTCTGATTATAAAAGCAAAACCTGTTCATTTTACAGATAAAAATCCCGACAATATTATCATTAATATTTTGATGCATTTTCTCACACTCTTGTGTACATTTTGTGTGCATTTTAAGCAAATGGAGACTAACTATACGGTATGTACACTTGTAGCCTGCTTTTGTTTTTTTACTTAATGCTTTTTTTCATATAATTAAATGTTCCTTAAAAACATGATTTTAGTAACTATACAAATATCCTATCAAATGATGGACCATAACTTACTTAATTCTTCTCTTACAACTAGGCTTTTTTTTTTTAAGTTTCTTTATTTCTTTTGAGAGAGGGATAATGAGCTGGGGAGTGGTGGGGGTCGGGGGGACAGAGGATCTGAAGCAGCCTCTGCGTTGAAAGCAGACAGCCCGATGCAGGGCTTGAAAACACAAGCCATGAGATCATGACCTGAGCCGAAGTTGGACACTTAACTGATCAAGCCATCCAGGCGCCCCTAGAACTAGACATTTATTTTTATATTTTTATAAGAGAGACTTTTAAAATGTCTGTTTATTTATTTTGAGAGAGAATGTAAGTCGGGGAGGGACAAGTGAGAAAGAGAGAGAATATCAAGCAGACTCTGCACTCAGCACAGAGCCCAACGCAGGGCTCCATCCCACAACTGTGAGGTCACAACCTGAGCTGAAATCAAGAGTCAGGCTCTTAACTGACTGAGCCACCCAGGTGTCCTGAGACTCTTTTTTTTTTTTTTTTTAAGCTTTTTAAATTTATTCTGAGAGAGAGGGTGCATGCATGCAAGTGCAACCAGGGGTGGGGCAGAGAGAGGGGGAGAGAGAATCCCAAGCAGGCTCCATGGTGTTAGTGCAGAGCCTAGCAGGGCTCAATCTCACAAACCGTGAGATCCTGACCTGAGCTGAAATCAAGAGTCAGATGCTTGACTGAGCCACTCAGGTGCTCCAGCATTTATTTTTATTATTATTATTTTTATTTGAGAGAGAGAGAGGGAGAGGGGGAGAACATAAGCAGGGGAGGGGCGGGGGGGGAGAGAGAGAGAGAGAGAGAGAGAGAGAGAGAGAGGGAATTTCAAGCAGGCTCCATGCCCAGTACAAGATTGATGCAGGGCTCAATCTCACGGCCATGAGATAATGACCTGAGCCAAAATCAAGAGTCAGATGCCAAGCCGACTGAGCCACCCAGGCGCCCCTAAAACTGGGCATGTAAATGACCTTATGAACTCTAATAAATACGCTGCTTTACAGATTTCTCTGGGCATCTCTGATTATTTTAAAGGCTAACTTGCTAGACAGAGGTAAAATCCCTGAGTGAGAGCATTGCCATTTGTAAGGTTTTGACACGTGTTCCTGATGGTGAGAAGGCACCTTTATGGTTGATTTTTTTTTTGCTTGCGATTTTTATTTTGAGATCATTATAAATTCACAGGAAATGTAAAAATGGCATAGGTCCCGGGGCGCCTGGGTGGCTTAGTCGGTTAAGCGTCCGACTTTCACTTGGGTCNGCATAGGTCCCGTGTACCCTTTTCCCAGTTTACCCCAGTAATTATTGTATCTACTGTAACTATAATATGATATCACCCCAGAAAACTGATGTTGGTACAGTATGTGTATTGTTTCGACGCCATTCTATCACATATAGAGACTCCTATAACTGGCACTGCAGTCAGGACTCAGAGCTGCTTCATGGCCACAATGAGCCCGCTCCTGCTAGCTGATAGTGACAGCCGCTCACCCCTCCCCCGCCTCCCTCCCTAGTCCTGCGCAAACAGTACTGGTTCTCCAGTTCCATTATTTGTCACTTTATTTATTTATTTAGAGAATGAGGGAAAGAGAATGTGCCAGGCACCCCCCATAATTTGTCATTTTAAGAATTTTATATACTGCACAGCAAAGGAAACAACGCANTAAAAAAAAAAAAAACAAAAGAAAAAAAAAAGAATTTTATATAGGGGCACCTGAGTGGCTCAGTCGGTTAAGCGTCCAACCCTTGACTTTGGCTCAGATTACTGTCTCATGGTTCATACACCTTGCCCCGCATTGGCTCTGCACTGAGAGCACAGAGACTGCTTGGGATTCTCTCTCTCCCTCTCTCTCTCTGCCCCTCCCTCACCTGTGCTCGCTCTCTGTCTCTTTCTCTCTCAAAATAAATAAAACTTTAATAAAAAATAATTTTATTTATTTTCTCCCATGCCCCAAGAATTTTATATAAATAGAATTGTACAGCATGTGACCTTTTGACAGAGGCTTTTCTCACCCAGCGCATATCCTTGAGCTCCCTCTAAGTTATCTCATGTACCAATACTTCATTTCCTCCATGGCATGAAGGCACCATGATTTGTTTAGCCATCTACCTATTGTAAGATAGTATATGTGTTTCCCAGTGTTTGGCTATTACAGACAAAGCTGCTATGACAGATCATGTACAGGCTTCTGTGTGGACCTTCACTTTTCTGGGATAAATGCCCAGGGGGATGATTGCTGGGTCATGTGACACATTTATGTTTCATTTTTTTAAGAAACTGCCAAGCTATTTTCCATTCCCACCAGCAATGCATGCAAGATCCAGTTTCTCCACATCGTTGCCAGCATTTGGTATTGTCACGATTTTTCCTTTTCGCTATTCTAACAGGTGTATAATAATATCTCACCATAGTTTTAATATGCACTTCCATGATGGCTAGTAATGGTGAACATCCTCTCATGCGTCTTTGCCATCAGGCTACCTCTTTGTGAAATGTCTCCATATTTCCTGCCCACCCTCTAGTGGGTTTGGGTTTTTTACTGCTGAGTTTTGAGAGTTCTTTTTATAATCTAGATAATAAATTTTTTTAATATTTATTTTTGACAGTGAGACAGAGAGAGACAGAGTGTGAGCAGAGGAGAGTCAGACACAGAATCTGAAACAGGCTCCAGGCTCTGAGCTGTCAGCACAGAGCCTGACGCAGGGCTCGAACCCACAAACTGTGAGATCATGACGTGAGCCAAAGTTGGACGCTTAACCGACTGAGCCACCCAGGCGCCCCCTATAATCTGGATAATAATTAACTCTTAAGATTCCAAATCCACAGAGGACACGACCCAGTCTTGCTTCTTTTATTTATGAACAGAAGCTTCTGAGAGCTCCCATCTCATTCTTACCCAGGATCCCGTCTTCTTTCCCGTGAGGCTGTGCCCAGGGTCACCTGAATGTAGGCCCTGCACACAGCCAGCTCCGATCTGGTCACCCATGACCTCCAAAAGCTTCCTCTCTGTGCTCTTCCTCTCCTCAGATATTGCTCACGTTTGATGACCAGTTCCTGCTGACTGTTGCTGAAGATGGCTGCCTGTTTACCTGGAAGGTCTTTGATAAGGATGGTCGAGGAATCAAGCGAGAGAGGGAAGTGGGCTTCGCCGAAGAGGTGCTCGTTACTAAAACAGACATGGAAGAGAAGGTAAGAACTAGGTCTAGTGAAGAGAGACGTGGAAATTCCTTACCAGACTGTGTCCAAACTCTTGGGTCTGGCATTCGAGGGCCTGCATAGCCAGGCCGCCCCCACTGCCCAGCAAAGACCCCCACCCCCAGCTCCCCGCACATTCCCTGCCCGCACCGCCATGCTGCCCTCCTCACTGCGGCTGCGTCTCTTTCCAGTCTCACCCTGCCCGTCATCCTGCCACGTGGCCACCCTGACTTACGCTCTGCTCTACTTTTAGCCTGTGAAACTGGCTTTCCTCTTCCAACTCTTTGAGGACAGGAACATGGCATGCAGTTCTCCTGTGTGACCAGCAGTTTCGAGCCTATGCTAGACACGTGAAGACAGTCACTCAGTATTGACAGAACTGAACTGACAAGCTGAATATGCCAGTTGAATCTGTGAAACTTCATAATTGCTAGTAGACGGGGCACCTGGGTGGCTCAGTCGGTTAAGTATCCGNGCTCCCTGCTTGCTCTCTCTCCACCTGTCCTTTAAAAGTCACATGTCTCAGAATTCCCAGCTCTCATTTTCTTCTTGATATTCTATGATATTCTATGTAACTATCTCTCACAACATGACTTACTTATTCATCCATCCATCCATCCATCACAGAGGGTTCTGTTAGGTACCAGGCACCGTACTAAAGTCTAAGACAGCAGAAGTGACAGACATGTGGGGGCCTTGAGCTCATAGCCTGAGAGGACATAGGGGTAAAATTAAAAAGGGAAACTAAGTGTGTTACAGTTGTTATGAAGAACGATGCCCTGGGGTCACAGGGGAAAGGACCCTGACGCAGGCCAGGTGGTACAGAGGAAGTAAGTGAGCCTTGGACAGAGCCTTCCTGAACAGATGGGAAAGGGTCTTCCACACCAAGGGGTGAGTGTGCAGAAGGGTGACACAGGGGCTCCGGGGAAGATGCTAGGTGAGGTCAGGGATGAGAGGGTGTGCGGAGCTGGAGCTGGAGAGAGCTTGTGAGGGCCTTTTACACTGTGTTTCAGACTTTGGAAATTGTTCCTAAGGACCCAATGATAGATGTAAGTTAGGAAACAACTTGAGATTTACATCGTGGAAAGCCTCGTCTGCAGCCAGGCGGGGCAAGGATTGAGGAAGGATGGTGAGCATGTGGCTCAGAGACAACATGTCAAAAACCAGAGTTGTCATCAGTAAATGTATCTACTAGTCCAAGGCAGACCCCGGGGGGACCCACTCATCTGATAAACATTCACTTAGTGCTATGTTGCTGGCCCTGTGCTAGGCACCCGGGATAAAGCAGTGAAGTGGAAGAGGCCAAGTGCAACTCGTGGGGGGCATCCTACCGAGGAGACCGTCTTCATCCACGGCTCTGTCGCCTTCACCCCACCCCCAGTCAGCCACCACGTTCCCTAAAATCTGCCTCTTGAATCTCTCCATTCCACTGTCCTCCCCATCCCCTGCCTAGACAATGTGGTACCCCCCTCCCCACTAATCCCTCTGTCTTAGTGCTTGAATCCTGCCTGAGCTACACACTGCCGTCAGAGAGGTCTTTCTGAGACCAGAGTGAGCTTAATCAGATTGGACAAGGGCCTTGAGGAGACCACTAGGAGAAGATTCTAATTTCTCATCATGGCTGGCAAGGACCTTGATGGTCTGACCCCATCTCGGCCTCCTCTCCCTCTGCCTCCCACCTGCTCCACATCACACACAGTGCTTTGACCAGGCATCCTCACTTTTACCCCCGACTTTGCACATCCAACTTGTGTTCATCCTTCATCTCCGTGCTTCCTGCGTGCCAGGGCTGGAATGCAGGATGGAGCATAGCACATTCATTGTTCTCTAGTGGTCCGTGGCAGTAGGGGGTATAGACCAGAAAAGATGAGACAGGGATGCACGGTGGGGGGGTGATCATGGATGAGTGAGAGGAAAACCCCTGTGTGCTCACCCTCTCTGTCATCAACATAAACTTTTCCAGGGAATGAAGGGTGTGTGCATCACAGAATTTTTAGAAAACTTTGACATCAGCAAATGCAACAGATTGAAAGAAATGACTAAATGTAGGAACCAGCAAGGCAGGTAGAGTTAGGACCTTAATTAATGATAGTGAGGCCAGAAGAGACATAACAGACATTGAGAGGGACAGACTGACAATCCTGGGAAACCTCCTGGCTCTGGGCACTCAGCACAATTTGTAACGATATGTTTATTTGGCTTCCTTGATAGACTGTAGATCCCATGGGGGCAGGAATCACAGCTAGCACTGTTTCTCAAGTACCTACTGTGTGTTAGGCACTCTTCTGGGCACAGGCGTGTATCAGACACAAAGCCAACAAAGATCCCAGTCTTCTGAGAGCTTAAATTTTTTTTTAAATGTTTACTTACTTATTTTTGAGAGGGAGAGAGAGAGGGCGGGCAAATGGAGGGAGGGCAGAGAGAGAGGGACACAGAGAATCCGAAGCAGGCTCCAGGCTGCGTTATGACAGCAGAGAGCCTGATGAGGGGCTCAAACCTACGAACCGTGAGATCGGGACCTGAGCCGAAGTCGGACACTTAACCGACTGAGACACCCAGGCTGGAACTTAAATTCTAATGAGGAAGAAGACAAAGGATAATAAACAAATGCATAAGTAAATTGTACTAGAAAGTGCCTAGATCTAAGAAAATAATAAAAAGTAGAGCAGAGTGAGCAGAGTCATGAGTGTCAGGAATAGGAAGGGAAGGGCCGCAGAATTAACTAGTGTGGCCCAAGTAGACCTCATTGAACAAGTGGCATTAACACATATTTGAAGATGAGACAGTTATTAGCAGTATGCCTGGCACACAGTAGGGCTCTCTGAATGGATGTTGTGAGGGCGGAAGAGGGAGCCCATATGCCTCCTTGTTTTTTTAGCCTGTGTGTCTTGTGGGGAAAAGATGACAGGTTCTAGTCGAGACACGGGAGTCTGAGGCTGAGCAGAGCTGCAGATCTCAGAGAGCTCAAGGCCACCGGTTTAAATATTCCCATTCACCCATTCACCCCCACCATGAATGCCCTTAACTCTGGTGTTCCTCTCCCAAAGGCTCAGATCATGCTGGAGCTGAAGACTCGTGTGGAAGAGTTAAAAATGGAGAATGAGTATCAGCTTCGACTGAAGGATATGAACTATTCTGAGAAGATTAAGGAGCTAACAGATAAGTTCCTGCAGGAAATGGAGTCCTTGAAAACGAAAAACCAGGTCTGTCTAAGAGACTGAGCCAGCAACCCCAAGTAATGAGACCTTGCCAATTTACTCAAGATGGAGACCTCCCCTGCCTTACCCAAGCCAAGCCCAAAAAACGAACTATACGATAGTGTGTGGTTTTTAAGCATAGTTGCTAACATCAGAAATGCTTAGAGAAAGTGCTAAGTAGAACAAAGAAGAATATAAGACTATAGTGAATGCTATTAAATAAGTAAATACACATAGAACAGCTCATAAGAAAATAGCCAGCAATGTGATTACCTCAGGAAGTTGGGATTCTTTCTGGATAATTTAAATGTTGTTCTTTCTACTTTTCTGTGTTTTGCAAATTCTCTACAATGAGAATATATTATCTCTGTGATCAGGAGAAACTTATTTAAAAACAAAATGAAAAAAGTAACAAGAAAAGCAAAGGATAGAAAAAGAAGAGCTACCAGAACATTGATTTCTGGATGGTCAGTAGTTTAAATAAAATTAGTCTAAATGGTCCCTCTCGTAGTCAGATTTGATCTCTAGGACTTCCCAGAATAACTCCCTTGCCCTTCATCCCAAACCCCTGGCTTAGAGGGTATTTGTTCTTTTATGTTATCTCCATGGATCAGAGAGTTTAGCTGGGGGCGGAAAAAGCCCCTGGCTGTTAGTTTTATTATTTCATTCCTTTGGCAACAAACATCAATGTGGTGCCCTCCACAAGCTCAACTCGAAGTTATTCCTGGGGACAGCCCCTCTGCCTGCAAGGAGCTTTCCCGCTCGATTAAAGAAAACACTTCTTAGAAGCTGACACATTAACACATCCAAGGATTTAGTTGACAGCAATGTGCAGACAACAGAGAATTCAAATGAATCCTTACTTTTCCCACCCCAAAACCCATCTGCTACGTGTCCAAAACCGAACTCATCAGTGACAAGACCCATTTAGTAGAAAGGATATAAATAAAGCCTAGAACTTTCAGAACAGAATATAATGTAAATAAAAAGCGATTGCTTCCTTGTGGCTCACAGAACAATGTCTGGTGTAAAATAAAGGGCTTAGGAAACGTTTGTAAATGAAGGAGGATGTCACTTATAAAATGTGTTCTTGCCCTGGGGTGATCTCAGCAGATGTGTGGAAATGAGAACAGTTGACTCTGTGTTGTAGGTTTTAAAAACAGAAAAAGAAAGGCAGGATGTATCCCATCGTGAATACATTGAGGACCTCCTAGACAAACAGAGCCGGGAACTGCAGGACCTGGGTGAGTCATGAGGTAGAGGCCGTGTGGTGGCCTGGGGGCAAAAGTCTGAGAGNTGGATCCAACAGAAGTCCCAGGTCATCTGGCTTTGTCTGTAAACAGACTGCTTTGATTCCCCTGGATCTCACTGTGGATTTTACTTCTGTGTATTTGCTCCTTTGTTACACATGTATTAAACACTTACTGCATGCCAATAGGAGACACAGAAAAGTGCAGTTCTGGAGTCCCAGACTTGCTGCCTTGAGTCCCAGACTCACCACATACTTTCTGGGTACTCTAAGGAGTCACCAAACCTCACTGAGCCTCGGTTTATACTCTTCTTCTGTAAGAAGAGGTGCTGATAACTATTTTGCATATTCAGGACATTCTTCTTGGCCTTGAACCTCTAGAACAGCCCTCTGCTCTTTCCTGGAAACCTTCTGCCTAGCTAACAGGGGGAGGGAGTTTGGCTGCCTGACCAGCCAGTGGGGTGATGGCAGATGAGAAAGAGCCAGGTGGGCATGAGTCTCAGCTGGTGCTAGGAGGCAGGGGGGAGGGCACTAAAGGCTCCTGGGTGGCCCTGAGGTCGGTGCTCCTGTCTAACATGAAATAACCTTCCTTGCTTCTCTCCAGAATGTTGCAACAACCAAAAGTTGCTTCTAGAATATGAGAAGTACCAGGAATTGCAGGTCAAGTCCCAGAGGATGCAGGAGGAGTATGAAAAACAGCTTCGAGATAATGATGAGACCAAGAGCCAGGCCCTGGAGGAGCTGACGGAGTTTTACGAGGCCAAACTGCAGGAAAAAACCACGCTTCTGGAAGAGGTACTCACCAGAAGCCATATCGTACCTCCCTTTCGCCGTGCATCCTACAGGCCTGGCCTGTGAACAGCCCAAAGAGCTGTTGGAAAGCTCGCTGGAACTCCTCTTCCTCCCACTCCCTGCTTTTAGCATCTGGCCTTGTATTCGGCCCTTCACCGTTTGTTTCCCTCTAGACCAGGGAGCCCCATGAGCTGGGAAGTGCTCCGCATTAGGGACTGAAATTCTTTGGATCAACTAAGTTCCTATCTGTTGTCCTAGCCTAACTGTACCTTCAAGCCTTAAGGACTGGAGACTCCTTTTAATTTTATTTTTTTATTTTTTAGTATTTACTTACTTGGAGCGGGGAGGGGCAGACAGGGAGAGACAGAATCGGAAGCAGGCTCCAGGCTCTGAGCTGTCAGCACAGAGCCCAACGTGGGGCTTGAACTCACAGACCTGAGCCCAAGTCGGATGCCCAACTGACTATGCCACCCAGGCGCTCCTGGAGAGACCTTTTTAGAAGAAGCTTTAGGACCTGGAGAGAAATGAGGGCCCTAAACAATGGGGAAGGTAGCTGCCTGAAACCCGTTAGCAACTTCCTGTGTCTCACGAGATGAGATGAAAGCCCTCCTTCCCTGACCTGACAGACACAGATGGCCTCTTCTTGGTTTACCAGCCTGAGTGCTGGGTTACCAAGAGAAATAAAAACTGGGGCCTGGTTTTCAGTCCCGTGAGGGAGGCAGCCACACCAATGGATCCTCAAGAGAGGCCTGCACAGGAGAGCTGGGGGGTGCAGACATCCCTGAGGGGGTCAGAGAAGACTTGCAGGAGCTAATGAGAACCCAGGAAGAATAGAAGGGGGAACTAACGGGACATGGGGAAACACAGGAGGGAAGGGCAGGCTGGCAAAGTCATGGAATGTTCAAGCAGTTTGGGTTGCCAAAATATCTAGTTTCCCAAGATGAAGAGAAAACTGAGAAGAGCCAGATGGCCACCTTTTCTGCATGAAATTGCAGCAGATGGTATCCTGTAAGTGAGGGGGCAGAAGAGTCCTGAAGGTGTGGAATGAGTTTGGAAGGGATGAGGAAGGGAATGGCCGAGAAGAGGACTGGCAGGTGTGCAGCCCAGAGCCCAGCAGAGGTTGTAAACGTGAATCCCGGCAGCATTAATCCACCAGGCCTTGTGCTTTTCCTCAGCAGGGCTCGGCAAGCAGGCGTGTGAATGAGGGGGACGCACCAGCCCAGATTCATGGCTGGTGTGTGGCCGAGTGGCGCCACCGAGAAATACAGGTGGTCTGCCGAGTAGCCATCCAGTCCAGGCCAGAGAGGGGTAAAGAACCAAGAGTCTGGAAGACAGTGGAGGAATCAAGTCAGGGCCAGGGGACGTGGTGAGGCTGACAGCAGTGCCTGGGGAGCGGGGTGGCTTAGNGAGAGCAGGGCCTGGATTTCCAGGCTTCGGACGTGGCACCGTTCTGGAGATGGACCTGAGAGGGGGTGGCCAAGGCAGAGGTGAGGTAAAGGTCAAAGCACCCCGGACATTATAGGACCATCTGTAACCACCCGCAGTTACAACGAGGTGGACTGAGTTGGCACCCGGAAGTCCGCAGCGAGCTGGGAAGTGAGCAGGCAGTGGGGGGTAAGCCAGAGTGGAGGGTGGAGGTCTCCTGACAGAGCAGGCTAAGTTCCGACAGCCAGTGGGGGTGTTGCTGGCACAGCCGCCCTGCCACGGCCCAGCCCACCTCCCCAGCCCTGTGTCCTGCTCTCCTGTCCAGCTTCTTCCCACCTAACGACAAGGAATAGCCAGGTTTCCCATGTAACCTCTGCTCTGGATGACTCCCCTTCACCTGGCAGCTCCTGCTCACGCTTACAGACTCAGAGCCAACCCCTAGGGGGCTTCTTCCCTAACCCCTGTCCCCTCCCACAGGGCTAAGCAAGCCGTCCTCTGTGTGCTCAGGGCCCCCAGACCCCTTTCTCTTGCAGCCTACACAGTAGCATCCTGTGTTTACATCTCTTCCTCCCCGGGGGAGCTACGCAAGGGCAGGGACTGTGTCTCACCCCTCACTGATTTTCAAACCAGCCCCCACCCCCCACCCCCCACCGGCATATCCTAGATGCTCCAGAAATGTTTGTTGACATCCAGTAAACTGCTCTGGGCTTTACCTTTGGGGGCTTGAGGTAGAAGGACTGAGTCTGCCCTGAGGGGAGAGAGACTGGCCTTCCTCCCAGGACCCCCACCTCCCCACCCCCCTCTGTGATTTCTCCCATTTCTTCTTCTGAGTCAAAGATTTCAACTCAGAGCCTCCCTAGGGAGCTTCCACCTGGCCTGCCTTCTCACCAACCTGGCCGGCCTACTCTCCTTTCTAGTGACATCTATCAGAGCAAGAGCCACGGCTGGCGGGTGACTCTGGCACGCGGACAAGAGCACACCTTGCCAGGCTTCTGTCTAGCAAGGGTCTGCTGACGTGTGATGGGGATAGAGAGAAGCCTTTCTGGGGAGCCCAGTTAGAAAACCATCCTGCCTCTCTTAACCCCTGAAACACTCACTCCCGGGATGGTACGTGCAGTTTGGGAGAATGCCAGGGTCAGCATGAGAGAAAAGCGATCTATAACTTGCACCACTTGGGGGGCAGTAAGCAAAGAGGAGTCACCCCTGACTCACTTCTCAGACTTCCCCAGGCGCAGGTGGTTTTGCCAGCGCCTGGCCTCCAGGCCAGTTATGTGCCAGCTGCCATACAAGGTCTTCCGGGTGGTGAGCAGAGATGTGGCCCTGCCACCAAGGAGCTTCCAGGATCCTGTCACACAGCCAATTACAACACAACACAACGTGATGGGGGACGTGCGGGTGATTGGATTAAGGTGCAGGAGGGCAGACTTAAAGGTTCACTCTTTTGGGGCACCTGGGTGGCTGAGTCGGTCATCTCAGGTCATGATCACAGGGTCATGGGATCGAGCTCCGTGTCAGGCTCTCCATGCTGAGCCTGGAGCATGCTTGAGATTCTCCCTCTCCCTCTCTCTCCCTCTGCCCTCCTTCCCCACTCATACTCTTTCTCTCTCTCTCTCTNTGCTCAACCGACGGAGCCACCCAGGCGCCCCCCTTTTTTTTTCAATATAAAAAAAAATTTTTTTTAAAGCTTCACTCTTTCATTCAGGTAGTTATTGAGTACCTACTGTGTGTCTGTGCCGGTTGTGCTCTGGGAACTCAACGGTGGGCATGACAGACCAGGTTTCTTTCCTCAAGGAACCTGAGGAAAAGGCAATCAAGTAGCTCTACAAATATAAAATTACAACTGTCACAGGTTCAGTGAGGAAAGATAGAGGAAGCGTGGATGTCAGTGTAGAGAAGACCAGACATGGAACAGGTCCGGGGGTGCTGGGACGGTGGTCGCTGCAGTGGATCCTGCGGCCTCATCTGGTAGGAAGAGAAGGGAAGACAGAGGGCAGACAGGAGGACAGAGGAAGGTCAGGGGACCCTGGGCCTTGGCTCCCGTTTCTGTCATAGCACTCTGGCTCCCACTGCCTGTGACAGGCCCCACATGCTCACCTTACCCCGCACCCTCTCAGCACAAAAGGCTCGTGTGCCTTTTCTACCCGAGCGCACACTCTCCGTCCCCTGAACCAGGCACAGGAAGACGTCAGGCAGCAGCTGCGTGAGTTCGAAGAGACCAAGAAACAGATCGAGGAAGATGAGGACCGAGAAATCCAAGATATCAAAACCAAGTACGAGAAAAAGCTTCGGGACGAAAAGGAATCAAACCTGCGGCTCAAAGGAGAAACCGGCATCATGAGGAAGAAGGTATTGCACGGCTCCCCGACAGGCCCGGGTGCAGGCAAGGGCTGTGTTGCCAGTACCTCTGCACCGCCGGGCAGGTGCACCCTTAACACCTCTCCTCGGCGCTGTCCCTTCTCTGTCCTTTTCACCGGGATAGTGACCTTTGCCCCAACACTGGAAGGACACCCAGACTTTCATTTATGGGCTAGTAGGATTTAGTCAGTTTTCAGAGTTAAACTTTGGGTAGAAATGGAGATGAGGTCTTGTGGAGGTGAAGGTCAAGTCCCCGCTGGAGTGTCCTCAGGCTCTCAGTTCAGGGAGCTGTGGGCATGAGAAGGACTGGGGTGTGGGATGCTTGGTTTACAACACAAGACACATGTTTACTGTCACTGATAGTTGGGGTGAAGTGAGATTCAATTCATAGATCCTTCTAAAATTGCCACAGTTTCCCAAAAATGTTTAGCCTTAGAGAGGCCATGTCCAAAGCAAACTCACATTCCTTCCTATTAGAACTCACACTACTTAATCCAGGGGACCAGGGACAATGTCATCTTCCCTTCTTAGACATGGCAAGGTGGCTCATCAGTGACAGTATCTGTGACCTTGATGGGGCATGGATCCCAACCTTTCAAGGTTGGCGTGGTCCTGGAAAACTCTGGGTCCACTCAGGGACCCGGAAAGTCCATCCTCACGGAAGGAGATGGGACTAGATCTTATCAGACAGAATACTGTGTCACTTGTGCTGCCAGGGAAATATCCCAAATGTCCCAAATCTCAAAAAAATCACTCCTAAGACCCCAGAAATGCTGAGTTTTCAGCTCCCGAGGGTGGGGAGTTCAGGTCACAGGTCGGTGATGTGATGGGGAGCTCCTTAAGTTCATGGGCATTTGGGAGGCTGGGAGGGGAACACAAAGACATTGGTGGTCTCTGTTGTTGCCATTTGTATCTGCAGTTCAGCAGCCTGCAGAAGGAGATTGAAGAGCGAACCAATGACATTGAGAGCCTGAAGGGGGAGCAGGTGAAGCTGCAAGGGGTCATTAAGTCCCTGGAGAAGGACATCCTGGGCCTCAAGCGGGAAATCCAGGAAAGGGATGAGACGATTCAAGATAAGGTGAAGGCTCATCTCTGCCCTCCTTTGACCACCACCCAGAGGGAGCCAGGGGAGGAGAACCAGGCTCAGGAGAGAGGGTCCCTGAATGCTTGGGACACATCCATCTAATTTAACCTGATGGGGATGCGTGGTCTGTGAAGTGCCTACTGTGTGCTGGGCACTGGGCCGGTTGCTGTAAACACCCCACACTCAGTTGTCCCAGTAACCCCGGGGCCATGAGAGCTCAGGCTGTAGAGCTCAGGAAACTGAGCTCTAGGTGGTTTGGTGTCTTGCCCAAGGTCAAACAGTTGATAGGCGACAGACTTGGGATAAGAACCTAAGTCAGCTGACGGCAGGGCCCCTGCTCGCCACGGCTCCAGATGTCCTCGGGTGACTGTCCCCACAGACATTGCGCACTCCCTGTGGTTGACCTACAACTGCCAGGTGCCCCAGAAAGCTGGGATCACTTTTGGGGATGCCTTTCTCACAGAACACTTAGAAGACGACACATCACATTTTGTGAGGCTTACCCAAATTTCATAGCCGCCTCCTAAGCAAATCCAGGCTGTGTGCCCTCCGGCCCCTCTCCTCGCCACTCCTGCCTCAGGTAGGCAGACTTCTCCAGTGGCTGAGATGGGGGGCTGCCTGGGTTCCGGCACAGGCTTTGCCATTTACCTGTCGCAGGACCCTGGGCAACTTCTCTAAGCCTTGTTTTCTCACCTGTGAAGTGGGGCCCCCTCAGGAGTCTGCTAAGGGGAAATGTATGAAGTTTCTGCATGTCAGTGTTTGTCTATGTACCTGGGTATTTGTGCAGGGAGGGTCCAAAGCTCTCTTCAGATTCTCAAAGAGGGGTGTTGACAAGAAAGAGGTCAAGGCCTCCTGACCGAAAATTGCAGCAGTCTCCTAACCAGTCTAACGGACTTCCTTCCCACTTCCTACCCCCCCTCCCCCGCTCCCTGCCACCATACTCTGTAACTGTGTCACTCTTCCCCTTAGAATTCTGCCATAGCTCCTCATTGCCTGTGCCAGGGGCAGCAAAGGATTTTCTGTAAAGAGCTTGGTCGTAAATATTTCGTCTTTGTACACAGCATGGCGCCTGTCGCACTACTCAGTTCTGCTGCTGTGTTGTAAAATCAGCCAGAGACGACGCATGAATGAGTTTATGAAAACAGGTCAAATTTGACCCAAGGGCCATAGCTTGGCAACTTTAACCTCCTGGATACATTCTGAACCCCCTTTAACCCAACAGGCAAGACCCTGAGCCTCTCCTCTTCAGCCCCATTTCTCACTTCCCCCATGAACCACTGCTTTACACGCTCGCACACCATTCTCAGCATCCTTGATGTATCCTGCACCTTCTGTGCTGTTCTCTTTTACAGCACCTACCCCGGAGCAAGGCTATACTTGTTGACACATCTGCTTTCCCAGGTAGCGCTTTCTCCTTAAGGGCAGGGACTGTGTCCTATTTCTATCTGGAATCTCAGACCCTAGTGAAAGGCCTTCGTTCAGTAAGTGTTTAATGGATGGATAGATCCACATTCCAATTACTATTGCTCTGTGAGAAATAATCCCCAAACTTAGTGGTACAAAATAACAACTATTGGGGTGCCTGGGTGGCTCAGTTGGTTAAGTGGTCACTCTTGATCTCAGCTCAGGTCATGGTCTCAGGGTTGTGAGTTCGAGCCCCACGTTGGGCTCCATGCTGGATGTAGAGCCTGCTTAAGGAAAAAACAAAACAAGACAGTAACAACTGTTTTGTTATGCTTTCAGGTTCTGTGGGTCTGGCATTTGGACAGACTACAAGGTGGCCTATCTTTGTCCCTGATGGCAGGGGCCTTTCTGGGCCTCAGTCAGGGATGACTCATTTAGCTCGGGGCTAGAAGATCATTATTGAAGGTGGCTTCTTCCTTCTTACTTCCAGGGTGGCTGGGAGGCTGGACTCCATGGGGACTGTCAACCAGAGTGCCAATGTGCTCGTCAGCCGGGAGGGAGGTCTCAGTGCAGAGGGACTTTCTCCATAGCAGATGGCCTCCCTCACAGCACAAGTCCTAAGAGAACCAGGTAGAAGCTGCTTAGCCTTTTCTGAGCTAGACCGGAAGCCACACAGCATCCCTTGAGCGACATTCCTTGGGTTACAAGCAAACCGTAAGTCCAGCCAGATGCAAGAGAAGGGAATTAGATCTTTCCTCCTGATGGGGAAGCATACGGTCACATTGCAGAAGAGCCTGTGGGATGGGAGAAGCTGTCGAGGCCAGCTTTAGAAAATACAGTCGCCTACAAGCTATCTTTGAACGAGAGAGTGAATGAATGCTGAGTCCTGGCACAGAAACCAAGGAGTCGATGCTACAGTCAGTCCTACAGTCAGCCTCTGTGTCCCCAGCCGGGAGAGCCGCCCGTGGCCGCCTCAGTCAGGTCGCGGGATTTATGTCCTTTCCCTAAAGGGTCTGTGTACACCCTGGCCTCCTGCCACCTCTCACTTCTCTCTCATCTCACCCACAGGAGAAGCGCATCTATGATCTGAAAAAGAAAAACCAAGAACTGGAGAAATTCAAGTTCGTACTCGACTACAAAATAAAGGAGCTGAAGAAGCAAATAGAACCACGAGAGAACGAGATCAAGGTGATGAAGGAACAGATTCAGGAGGTGAGAACCATCTGAACTGCTCTAGCCTCTGGGACCACTGTCGCCTCCTCTGCCGTTGCTGGCGGGGGCACGTGGGGCGCAGGGGGGAATGAGAGAAAGCCCTCCTCTCAGTCCCTGTCTTCCCCCAGGCTGTGTGGGCCTCCACTCCGTAGAGGGTGTCACAGGAGAGGCGCAGCCGGGGACTCAGTTGTGCAGAAGTGAAATGCTTTAAGATTTGGCGTGTGGCCAGACCTTAGGACGGGCTTGGGCCCTCCGAGGGAAACCGCGGCTCTTGGGCCTTCAGCCACCAGGGGGCAGTGTGCACTCAGCCACCAGCCTGTCGCACCAGAAAGCACATTCCTCCAACTGAACATTTTTTCCTCAGTCTGGAACTGTTGGTGGGGGCGTATGCAAAGCTGCAGTGTTTGGACTTCATCTGAGGAGGAATGGGAAGTCATGAGGTCTCTTGAGTAGGAAAGTGGCAGCCTTAAGTATGTATTCTGGGGAAGCGGACAGGAGGAAGAGAGATTAAAAGCAAGATCAATAGGACAAGGGCTCCTGAGAGTCCAGTGAGGCACAAGTGTCCCCCATTGGCGCCTCTGTCCCACGCGCAGTGCATCTCCTTAAGCAGATGGCGGCTGACAGTGAGTCCACGGTTGGTCTCAAACCAAATTCCTGCCTTCCCCTCCCTTCTGTTTCCTGTTTCCTGGTAAGTTACCACAATCCACCCAGGTGCTTAAGGTACAAGTGTAGAGTCTTCTCCATTCTTCCCTTCCCCTAACTGCTGTATCCATTGATCGCCAATGCCTATCTGACTTCTCAAATCTACCCCTTCTTTCCTCTCTGCTGCCTCACCTGGGTCCAAGCCTGTCATCTCTCACCTGGACTTGACTCTAGCCTCTAGTCTGGTCTCCACATAGAAGCCACAGCGAGCCCCTAGTGGTGTCCCATCTCACCTAGAATAAAATCCACACCCCCTACCGGGGCCCTGCACGATCCAGCCTCTACTCCTCTCCAGTCTTGTCTCCGTGCTCCCTCCCCAGCACCAGCCCAAAGGCTTTCTGCAGCGCTGAGGATAAGGCAAGCTTTTCCTTTGCAGCGCTACTCCCTCTGCCCAGAAGCACTCAGATCATGACCAGCTTCTGTGTGTCTTTCATGTGGAGGCTTCTCTGTCACCTCTTTGGGGAAGCCTTCCCAAGATGCCCTATCCAAAATGGCCTCCTGCTCCCCATCCATGTTCGCTAATTGTACTGAGCAAGGATACAAGTGAAGTGTGTCAGAGAGCATCGATGGCCCAACTAGAATTGGATACCCCGGAGCTCTGGTGGAAGAAAGCAAAGCCTTTTCTCTAGAAGGCCCAGGAAAGAAGCCAGGTGGTAGGATCAGTCCAGGGCTAGAGTGTCCAGAGATGGTTTGTTGTTGTGCCAGCGACTTTCTCCTGGTCTCTGGGGAAAAGCCAACAACAGAACTGCCTCATCTGGGCCTCCTGCCATCCTTGAGTGACCTCAGGGCCCAACAACGGCAGCCCAGAAAAGAGCAGAGGCCCCACTTGCCTGGAAAGTCAGTGTGCTGCCAGCCCCTGGAAATCACCATCCCAGGTGCCCCTTCCTCATTTGTCAAGTGGATTTACACTTGGGTCAGTTACTTTCTACCCAAGCACATCTGAAGGATTATTCACTTTCCCGTCAGTAACTGGGCCAATGGTGGCAGTGACTCCCAGCAGGGACTACTCCGGCACCTTGGGTGATTCAGACAGGGCCCCTCCTGGGCCACCCCTGGGGCCAGTCCCCACCAGGGCTGAATCCCTCCCTGGAGGCCTCTGACCTCAGGGCTTCCCTCAGGAGGTCAGAGACCCATTTGGCCCACCCGCTGCGGATCTCGTGTGAAGTTCTTTTTTCCTCCAAGAAGGAAGCGGTAAGCCCTCCTCTGTGGATGAAAATCTAATACTTCCTTGATTCGGTACCTCCCCACACATAGACTTTACCAGCTTCTCTTCCGTGAGAAGGGGCTATCTGCTTCCTAGAGAGAGAGTGTCCAGGACCTTGTCATTTTATTTCACACTCTTGTTTTTTCATCTAGCGCAGGGTTTCTCAACCTCAGAGAACCTCAGTGTAACATCTTGGGGTGGGGAGTTCTTTGCTACGGGGAGTCCCATGCATTGTAGGAGGATATTTAGCAACATCCCTGGTCTCTGCCCACTAGATGCCTGTAGCAACCCTCCCCTTCCCCCGGTTGTTGTGATCAACCGATCAACTGAAAACTAAAACGTTGCCAAATACCCTCTAGGGAGTAAAATGCCTGTTTCCTGCCCCTCCCCCACTGAGAGGCGCTGAGTGTGAGGAGAACGCATGGAAAAGTAGATGGGATTTCCTTACCAGGAAAAGGATACTTGTTCCCACATACTGGCTAGTATCCTAGCTGTCCAGCCAGCTATTCAAACTCCGCAGATTTCACAATTTTTCTATGAAGTAGGTTATTTTCATTCTCAGCAGCTTTTGAGGCTTTTCGTGTATTACTTCCTTTCTAACCTAATCTGTCATTGCTGGCTTCGAGACTACGGAGAGAGAGGCACAGCCAGCTGTAGGCCCTCAGACGTGACCTTGGAGAAGCCCTTGTCTCTCTTGCGGCCACCATTCCCTTGGTCTGGGCACCGTCATCTCACCCCTGACTGGTGTGCCTGGCTCCAGTCTTGCTGTCTCCAGGAGGACCTCCACATCAGGCCTTCTGAGGTGCACACGCGCCACCCCTTGGGTAAAACCTGCCCGAGCTCCCTGAGCTTTCAGTATAAAGGCCAGACTTCTGGCCAGCCTGAAGGCAGAACCTCTCCCCATTTGAGCCTCTGCCCCTGGGTCCTACATGACCCAGCTCAGCCGACCTCTCCAGACCCTCTCCCCTTTCCTCACATGCACCCCCATCCTGTAGCCCCCTGGACCACCCATAGTGGGCAGAGAGGCCCCAGGCTGCCCGTGCCCTGGGGCCTCTCTGTGCGGCCTGCTCTCTCCACCTGGAATTCCCCTTCTCCACTTTGTCCTCTAGTACCTATTTGTCGTGTGGAACCTGACTGAACATCCCTTTTCTGGGCACCGCCTCCCTACGTCCTCTGCACACAAAAGGGTACTTTCTACCTGGACCTTCCCCCTTATTCCTCTAGCCTTGTAGCTTTTTGCATACAGATGCTCCCTCTTCATCAGTTTTGTGTCCCCATGCCGGTGGTGGCCGGCCGGCCCTCCCCAGTGGACACGCTCCTTCTTTAGCTGTGCACATCCCCATACTTGCTGTGTCCCGCACACGGCGGTGTGACGTAGCTCCACCAACATGGCACATTTGGCTCTTCATCCCTCTTCCAGAAGGCAGGTTATTTCAAGCACCCCTCTACTCCCTCACTGTGGCTTCCCTTTGCCTTCTACACTGGCTGTGCATTCACTCATTCAGATGAACACGGAGTGCTGACTTCATGCCAGGCGCTGCACCAAAGGGCTATTCTGTCTATCCAGATGCTTCCAATAAGGATAATAACATTCTCCTGCAAGCTGCCCCTTTGTGTCCAGAACATGGATGTGGTGCATCGGGGCTTTCCGGTACCCCCAAAGACGGTCAGGAGCCTTGAGATCTGACCAAAGGGCCTGGGGTAGGTTGGAGGAGCCACTCCATCCAGCCATGAAAGAACCCAGTGAGCTGTCCCATCCCCCCACAATAGTGCCCCTCTCTATGAACAGGAGTACTAGTGTCCACCAGATACGGTGTGTCAAGCAAGCCCCCTTGGCTTTTGGCAGAAATTGGATCAACTGAGAACTCACCTCCACCTGCTTTCATCCTGATCAGAAGCTCCAGTTGTCATTCACGTGTCTTTGGTTAATACAAGTGCGACAATGAATAAAAATCTTTCAGAAGCTCATCGGTCGCTTCTTCCTTTTCTTTCGAAGATGAGGTATTCTCCTCAGCTGTACTTTGTAAAATCTTTCCAACAGAACGATGAGGCAGAGGCTCCTTAAACTGAAGACGCCTACACGCTGGTCCCTTAAAACTTGCTGCTTTCGGATCGACTCTGATGGCTTGCGGCCCCAAAGGGTCGAGAGTCACTCACACAGTTTCACAAAGTAGGCAAGGAAGGTATTTCTGTGCAGAACTCTGCCTCTGTTTCCAGGCCCCAGTATGTAAGAGTCACCAATTAATAAAGAGTTCTAGAAAAGAAGGTCATCAGCATGACTGAAGGAAACTCAGGGGGGCAATTCAGAGGCTGGCTACAGAAACACACGATCTGGGTTAATACATCCACCAAGGGGTGGAGGCTTCAGGGGGTGGCCATGACTTAGCAAGAAAGGTTTCATTCCAGAGGACATAGGTGGGAGCCAGCAAAGAACATCCTGATAGCCAGGGACACTTTCCCACCAAAAGTGGTGAGTTCCCAAATATCACTTGTATTCCATTACTTTCTTGTTCTTGACTTTATCCCCTTGTTCTCCATAGATGGAGGCAGAACTGGAGCGTTTCCATAAGCAGAACACGCAGCTGGAGCTGAACATCACAGAACTGTGGCAGAAACTACGAGCCACTGATCAGGAGATGCACAAAGAGAGACAGAAGGTGCGGGGATTTTCAGAGTCTGGCAGATCTTGGCTTCAGAATCTGGCACCTGTCTGCAACGGGCAGCTGGCTTCTGAGAGACAGCGCCAGCCCATTGCTAAGATACGTTCCCATTTTAACTCGCTCCTCACTTGCTCACAGCCCTGCCTGGTTTCAGGCCCATGCAGATCTACGTGGCTGCATCCATCTGAGACTACGATGACTTTGGGTGAAGAG
>NW_027527936.1:3217167-3232695 GCF_008692635.1 Crocuta crocuta
GCTTGCTTGGCACGAGGAAGGAGAGGCTCAGAGAGGTCACCTGTAGTCAGTGTCAGAAGGTTTTGACTACCGAAACAAACAACACGCTGAGGCAAGGAGCGCCTCAGAAATTGCCTAGTCCAGTCTCTTTAGGTAATAAAGATAGATGAGGCCAGAGAGATTAGAAGGTTAAGGAAAGTCACCTGGCACCCAGAGCCAGCCCTGGGACGGAACTGGGTCTTCTGGTCCCAGGCTGGGCCTTGGCTGCACCGCCACCCCTAGCACAGGGCACCCCATAATGTTTGTGGAATCAGATTGATTTTTTTTTCCATCCCCCACATGAAGCATCGACTCTGGGCTAGGTAATAGTAGAAGCCACAGAGCAACCAAAGTGACGTAGGTCCTGCCCTTCACAACCTGAACAGGTTGCTAGGGGACCTGTGGTGTGTGCCTACTAATCGTCATGTAAGATAAAGGGTTATGATAGCTGAACAGAGGGCTGTGGGAGCGAAGAGGAAGGAGAGACCTCCAGCTCAGGGTTAGAGGAGGATGGGTACGAGAGGAGGGCGGGAGAGCAAGCCTCTGGCCCAAGTTTGCCGCTGGACCAATCTGCCCAGTTCGGTCATGTTTCCACTACCCGCTCACAGCAGCTCTCCTGCCTGTCTGAAAGGATAAGCCCTGGGTGAGCTGAGAAGGCGACGTGGATGCCCTGGCCCAGGGACCTGCAAGAGAGAAGTGATACGCTCCATCTTGGCTCAGGAAGGAGTAGGGTGACCACTCACACTGCCTGTCATCTTTTAAGGTGTGGTCCTGAAAGGGACCCAGAGACGATCAAGGAGTTGACTGTGCGGTCTTTTAAAGATGAGGCTATTCAGGCAGGTGCCCATGAGTTTTAGTACGTCTGCCTCTCGGCTATGCACCCACCAAGGTCTCTGTGTCCATTGTGGGCCCTGACGGTCAACTGTTAAGTCCCAGATGAGGCGTCCTTTGTCTTCTGCTGCCATCTGCCTCTGCCTGCGGCCCTTGCCCGCTCCCCGCAGAGACTTTCTGGTGCCAGATGGAAGTACCTCTGATTGCAGGAGCGGGACCTGGAGGCACTGGTCAAACGGTTTAAGACGGACCTTCACAACTGTGTGGCGTACATCCAGGAGCCCCGGCTCCTGAAGGACAAGGTCCGAGCTCTCTTTGAGAAGTACGTGCAGCGGGCAGACATGGTGAGCTCTGCCTCCATTTCCCCAACTCACCTTCTCTCCCGGGTCCCCCCTCCCTCCCTAAGCAGCCCTTCTGGCCCATCAGGTGGAGATCACAGGGCTGAACATGGATCTGCAGCAGGAGTATGCCCGTCAGCGGGAGCACCTGGAGAGAAACCTGGCCACTCTCAAGAAAAAGGTGGTCAAGGAGAGTGAGCTGCACCGCACTGACTATGTCCGCATCATGCAGGTAACCGCACGTCCCCCAAATGTGCAAGGGACCCGCTAGCTTTCTTGAAACCTTTCTCTATGACCCCTCTCCTCGGACCCCCTCTCCTCCACTGGAGCCTGACCTGGCTGTGACCATCGCCGAGAGCCTCTCCATGTTTTTCTAGGTGTTTCCATGCCTACCCTTATGCCGCCAATGCCCATTCATTTCTACCACCCCCACCCCCAATTACTTCACCAGGCACCCATTTCTTTTTTCTGCCCATCTTTCTCCAAAGCATTCTTGTGTCCTGCCTCCCCATCTCCTTGCCCTGCTCCGGCCCTCCATCCAGCTCTCCTGAATCCGTCTCTCCTCTTTTCTGTAGTTTCCAACTCTTATGTCACCGTATTTTCCTTTGCTGCTCTTTATTCTGCTATTTGCATCTCGAGACACACCAGTCTCCACACCTCATCTGCCTTTTCTGGGCCTCAGCTCCCTTTCCTTATCTCTTGGGTCTGGAGCCAACCACACCCACCCCACATGTTGGCCTCACTGAGTCTACACCCACCTCCCCGGATCCTTCATCAGGCTTTCCAGAGAGCCTGACCCCATTACTGCCGCCTCCACTTATCAGCGCTGCCGATCAGGATTCTTCTGCCAGATTTCTGTTTGAGTATCAGTATCGTCTGAGGCAATTAATGCGATTTAGTATCAAAAGAGAACATCAGAATCACATTTATAAGGCACATACCTTTTTATGTTTATATCGCTTTAATGCCATCATTAAAATACTGGAATGGGGATGGGCTGCAGATTGAAACAAACCAGTTCCCAGCTCAGCCAGTCCCCACATAGGTGAGCCGAGCACACTGTGATTCGGGCCAGTCAGACCCAAGCATGGTGGCATCTGTACCCTCCATCCCACGACCAGCCCCCGCTTCAACGTCCCGCATGCCGTCCCACTGCCCTACTCCTGGGTCATGAGAGCACTCAGAAGCCCAGAGAGAGGAGTGCATCCATTTTGTGGCCCCCCTTTGGTACCAGTGGCTGATACACCAAGCCCTTGCTGATGGTGTCAAGGCCCCCAGGCATGGAGAGCCTGCCCGGGTCCCAGGGTGCAGCATGCTGGGCAGCAGGACCAAGGCGACTACAGAGGCAGCTGACAGCCCGTGATGTTGCTGCGCCTTCATCTGCGCCCTGCCACCAGAGCACAGGCCTGAAGGATCCTCCAGGGCTGGGGTCCGTTTCTCGGGTAAAGCAAACGTCAGTCCTAGGAGAAGGAAAAGGAAAGGGAAGACCACAGGCCAGACAGAGGGTGCGAGTGTCAGCATGAGGCCGCCCAGGTTAGGCACAGGTCTTCTTTGGCTCCCAGGTACCCCAGAGTCCACGTGCCCACTCCTTTGGGGCAGGGTGAGACGGTAGGTAGGAGGGGCAAGGAGACACAGCAGGGCCCCTGCCCAGCCCTACTGCTCCCTGAGGGCTGGCGGAGGGAGCCATCAGCCAGGGGAAATCCCCAGAAGAGCGTTTTCTGGAGCAACATTGTAAACTCGTGAGCTGTGGAGCCCTGTGGATCCATAGACGTTCCCCAGACAACTGCACGGAGCAAGACAGGGTCAGCAGACAGGTTTCCGGGTCCCCACCCCTTAACCAAGGGGACTCCTTGCTTATTATAGTAGGCTCTGGGTCAGAGTTTGTTTGGAAGAAAGGAAGGGCGGGAGGGAGGGAGGATGGAAAGAAAAGAAAGGAAAGCAAAGGAGAAGAGAGTAGAGGGAGAAAGAGAAGGAAGGAAGGAAGGAGGGAAAGGAAGGGAGGATGAAAAGAAGGAATGGAGGGAGGGAGAAAATCTTTCAAAGCTACTGTTTTTACTTATAAGAATTGTTTCCTTCTTTGATCTTAAGTTGAAGGAGAGGGTACCGGCCAGGACCAGGCAAGAGGTCAGGGCAGGAGAAACAAAAATGGACACTGTCTAAACCCAGTTTATCCTGCCTCATCCACTCTTACTGGGAGACTTTGGGGAAATTCCGTAACCTCTGGCTATTAAATGGGAAAGGAAGTACCTTCCCTGGCTATAAAATGGGAAAGGAAGTACCAACCTCAGCGAATTACTGCAAGGATTGAACGAGCTAACTAATGTAAAGCATTAGGCACTGGCCTGGTATGGAATAGATGCTCCAAAAATGCTCTCTCCCTTCCTGTCCTCCAACCTAAAGATCTACTCAGTAACCAAGGCAGAAATCAGTGGGAGAGCCTGGAAGGCCATCGCAGCACGGACCAGGGCTGCCTGTGGACTGGGGCATGGGAGGGGAGATTGCACAACTGATCCCAGACCCCCCAGCTGGTAGCCTGGGGCCTGATGCTTTGCTATTCGTTGGTAAGTACCTGCATCTGCAGGTACCAAGGCCCTGGGGCTTCAGTCCAAAGAGGTCAAGGAAGGCCAAGGCAGAAACGCATTAGAAAACACAGAAAATGAGGTCAGTGTCTCATTTATATGTTCAGACAGGAGTGCAGGGCCTCTCCACTCGTTCTCCAGCATGCTTGCAGATAAGAAAATAAGAGTTGCTTTGAATACAAACATCTAGGACGTGCATTCATTCAGAACACAATATTGAGGGCTTCTTACATACCACACTCTGTGCCGGCCACGGGAGATTCCAAGATGAATGTGATGGTATGCCCATCCTCAGCAGTTCGAGGCAGGACACTTAAACCAGACACAGATAATCACTGCTCAGTACCATATATCTGTGCTGTGCACCCTGTAGAAGCGGGCTGCAATTGGGGGAAGAGGCATTCGAGCTGAGCCTTGAAGGGTTAGTAAAAGCTGTCAGGGAGCAAGCTGGGGAAGAGGCTTCCAGGTAGGGAGAACACCTGAGAACAGACAGGGAAGAGTGAGGCCTGTGGTGTGTCTGGGGGCCTGGGCATCCAGACCTTCCTTTACTGCATAGCACTGGGGGCAAGAAGAAAAGGTCCACTGGAGAGTGAGTAGCTCAGTGTCACTGGAGAGTGCTTTCCTTGCACACTAAGAAGCACCAAGTTTATCTTAGAAGCAGGTGCCAGCAGGTAGGTGGGTTGGCAGGGTGGACAGGCTGCCGGGGCAAGGCAGGAGGCAGGGCACCCCATTTGAAGATGTCTGTTAAGGGGAGATGAGAAGACCTCGGAAGGAGTGAGTTGTGACATCAAAGACAAGGGTAGAGATGATGAAACGTAGTGGGATGTGAGAGGAAGCCTGAAAGAGGAGCAGAGAGGTGCCACATCTGGGCGGTTCAGCAGATGGCTATCCCACCAACTGAGGAGTTGCCGAAAGCCACCACTGATGCAGGGCTTCCAGGTCCACCGAGTGCATCTGTTGCCTGCTTTGTCCACACAGCCAGGCACTGCCAACATAGGGGAGGCCAGCAGGGGGTGCTATAGGTATTTCCTTCCTTTTCCCTTCTGGGCTGAAGGCTCTGTCAGGTCAGTTCTGGCCGGGGCTCTCTGACATACCCCTCCACCAAAGGCGGTCCTGGACAGCTCAGTATAGCCCCTTTGTCTAGAAGGTTGTCTATAGAAATAGACAGCATTTCCCCCAGCCAGTCACTCTTATAGGCCCCAAGACCTGGTATGTGATAGACCCCAGGTCACATTTTTCCTGCAGCAGAAGGGCTGGGTGGGGGGCTGGAGGGTTGGATGGGGCTTTTGTAGGTGGTCCTGACCAAGGAGGGATCAAGAACAGAAGACTCGGCAAACCTGTTGCGTCCACATTTTAAATTCACAGAGCTACCCAAAGCATATACAGTTGACCTCAGTGTGACCTCTGGGTTCTTCGGAACACCGGAAAGCACTTTAGGGAGCCCAGCTTGTACTTTTGAGGGCCTTCCGTGGCTGTCATCCTATGTGAGGTATTGGAATGGGGTGACATCAATGAGAGGTGGAAAGTAGAGTCTGGAAGGCAACAGTTGTAGAGGAACAAGCACTTGGAGGCAGACATGACCAGAGGCAAACCCCAGCTCTACTACCACTTAAGCACTGCCTCAGCCTCAGTTTCCTCACATGGAAGTGAATCTAATAACACCTTCTTCATTAGGTTGTCCTGGGGATTAAGTGAGTTATTGAATGCAAAATGTTTGGTGTGGTACAGGGATCCAGTCAACTCATGAAGTTAGGATTACTCATGTTACCAGCAGCAGCAGCAGCAGCATCACGCATTCAATGCCTCAAATCCTGCTTGCTCCCTGCTGGTTCCAGGCCTGAAACAGTCTTCTCTGTCCCCCGCCTCCCCAGAAGGTCCTTCTCGCACTGGGTGAGCGCCCCTCTTCAGACTCCCATGGCATCTCTAAGCATTGCATCCAAGCTGGACCTCCTGCGCCCGGCACAATGACCAGTGTATAGTGGGCTTTCAGAGTCATGAATGAATGAATGAATGAATGAATGAATGAATGAATGAATGAAAACATGAGAACAGAATGGGGAGCCAGGCCGCATTAACTCATGGGTCTCGATCACACTCTGGTGGGAACTGGGTCATGTCCTGGAAGGCCCATTAAGGTGGCTGGCATCATGGAGGTGTCCAAAGCAGGCAGTAGGCTTAGAAACAGACATTCATTTATGTGGAAACTAATTTGACAATAAACGATTTGTAAAAAAAAAAAAACAAAAAAAAACAGACATTCACACCGAAAAGTACTGGGAGCCAGAAGTCCCGATCGTGATTGGGCCCCAAGTCCCAAGCAGGATTGTCAAGGATGGAGGGGGACACTGGGGCAAGGGCTCCACTTGGGGCCGTTACGGTAGTAGAGGGGAGGGATGCTGACAGCTGACAACAAACTGACAGCCAGAAGGGTGAACACAAGATCCAGTTCAGATAGAAAACTGACAGGACTTAGTGACAGAATGGATGGATATGATGCAGTAGTGCCTCAGGATCTAGCCGGAGAGGACCGGACAAACGGTACCGTCAGTCTCTAATCTTCAATCTGATTAGTTACTTTACCGAATGAGGCAAGAGAAGGGAAAGCTCAGTGATGCCCACGAAGTGGGCAGAGCCCCGAACCAGAGCAGGTTTGCCTGAGTTCCCTGCGGGCCCTCCTCAGTCTTCCTTCTGTCTCTTCACTCCTGCCCAACCTTTACCCCCCAGTTTGTAATTTCCTTGTTAGTAAGAATCTCGTCTTACTCAGCTTGATATCTGCTGCATTAGTTATTCATTCCACAAATATTTATTGAGAGCCTCTTACATGCGAGGTAGAGTCCAAGGTCTTGAAACCAAATACATACATATTTAATCCATCACGTCATGATAGAAAGTCAGCGCGGAGAGGTTTCAGGGGAGGAAACTGGCAGAGAGCTTTGCTGGTGAGCATCTGGAAAGGAAGTGTGGGAGATTCATCACTAAATCCTGGGTTGGTTAAAAGAGTAAAAGATCAGATGGAGAAGTCTGCTGACTTTATAGAAAAAAAGGCACAAAGCCCAGTCTGAAAACTAGGGATCAGCAATAATTGGGCATCTCATTCAAAAGAGAGAATTTTTTTTTTAATGAGGAACACTGAAATTAAGTGATATACTGAGAACCTGAAGGTATATCTAACATGCTCAGATCCAGAGGCTCTGGAAGGAAAGAATATGTTAGGGTGGCCCTAGTTCAGGCCCTGCTCCCACTTGGGCTCCACAGGCGCATCCCCATAACAGAAAAGTAAGTCAAGGCTCACAGACAATAGTGCTTGCGATCACCGTGTTTTCTGGGCTGACTCCATGCTTACCACTATGGAGACAGTGTCCAAAGCGGTGGTTGTTCCTGGCACAGGTTCGGTTTATGTAGATTTGGCCGCATTTGCCTGTTTTGGCTCTCTGACCCTCACTGGCCTTGCTACCTGTGATTGCCTGGCCCTCAGGCCAGCCGCAACCTCTCTTAGCAGATGAATCTCAGGACCAGCCCCAGGCCTACTGAGTCAGAAGCCACATTCAACAGGATCCTTAGGTGAGTCCTTTGCGCTGTCACATGAGAGGCACTTCTGTAGACAAGCCGAGCAAAGAGTACCCTAAGAGCAAAGTAGCCAGTCCCTCTCCGGGCACACAAGGACAAGGACACTGCCATGGAGCCGCCCTCGATGTCCTCAGGCTGAGTGTGGAAAGGAAGGCAGAGAGAGTTGAGGTGTAAGAAGGGAAGAGAGAAGAGACTGCTTGGTCCCAGATGCAGAGCCTCCACCACGGGGCCCCCAGCGAGTTCTTCATCCTCACTCCTCTGCACCCGCTTCTCACTTTGTGTCCGGGGATGTAGAACTGCTTGCAGGTCCTCCCACACCAGCTGTGTCCTACTTCTGTGCCTTTCTCTGGCTGCTCCAGTTGTGTGCGACCCCCTCTACCCTCTCCTTGGTGACTCCTTCAAGCCTCAGCCCAGGGGTCAATTCCTAGGGATCTTCCCTGGTCATTCAGGCAGAGCTAAGTGCCTTTCCTCTGTACCCCATCCCTCTATTGCGTCAAGGTGGCCACCGTGCTCAGCTATGCCCAGATCCCCCCACTCAGCCCTAAGCTCCTCAAGAACAGAGGCCAGACCTTAGTCTCTGCACACCTCAGGTCAGCACAGTGCAGCACAGCACAGCAAGTACTCAGTAGCTACTGGATGGGTGGATGGGTGGATGGATGGATAGATATTTGTCAAACACAAATAAGACAAGTGAACTATCAATGGATATAGCAAATGTTAATTATCATTTGCTTTTCTGTGCTCCTCACTAAACACTATGCTGCTGAGGGCAAACACCATTTCTTATTTCTGTCTTCATCCCAGGGCCACAGCAAATACCATATAAATTTAGGTTCAACAGGGGCACCTGGGTGGCTCAGTCAGCTAAGCAACTGGCTCTTGGTTTCGGCTCAAGTCATGATCTCACAGTTTTGTGGGTTCAAGCCCTGCATCAGGGTCCATGCTGACACTATAGAGCCTGCTTGGGATTCTGTGACTCCCCTTCTCTCTGCCCCTCTCCCACTCATGCTGTCTCTGTCTCTCAGAAAGAAAAAAAAAAAAAACTTAAAAAAAAGTGTAGTTTCAACAAATGAATGAGGAAAAATGAATAAAGGATAGGACAGTATTTTAAGAGCTCAGAGTTCTGGAGCCAGACTGTCAGAGTCAGAATCCTGGTTCTGTCCCCTGCTATGTATGCAATTTGAGCAAATTACATAACCTCCCTATGCCTCAGTTTTGTCTTCTATAAAATTGTGATTATAATAGAATCTTCTAATAGGGTTATTATGATACGTCAATGCATTTAAATTCATATGAACTGCTTAGAAAATCACTGTTGATGCTAGAAAGGGTCTGGATGCTTGGGAATGGTGCACACTGTCTATATCTTAACGTTGCCAGAGTCCACCTGAAGATAAATCAGCTGGTACCTCGAGAGGCTGATCCATGAGTGAGGATAAGGACTCGTATCCCAGTAGAGGAATCTGGGTCCAGGCCCAATGCTGTCTCTTCAAACACCCTCAGCCCCAGGCCAGGGCAGGCCCTGTGCCCACTGATCACTCATCCATCCATACTCACTCTCCCTTCTTTCTTGTCTACAGGAAAATGTCTCCCTGATCAAAGAGATTAATGAGCTCCGTAGGGAACTGAAGTTCACCCGCTCCCAAGTCTATGACCTTGAAGCAGCTCTGAAATTGACCAAGAAAAGCCGACCACAAGATGTTCCGGAGACAGGTAATGTGAGCAGTGGCCAAGGGAGATGAACTTTGGGATCAGGGAACCAATGGCAGCCACAAGCAGGTTTCCCTTTGGCTTCCATGACTGCCTCTCCCCAGTGTTCTCCTGTATCAGGTCACATCTACCCCATGGCCTTCTGGGAGCCTCTTCATGCCGCATACCTGCTGTCCAAAATATCTTTGAGGCCCTTGCCACATTCGAACATGGGCATGACCAAAATCCTTGGGGTTAGTTCTGGTTTTAGAATTCAGAATCTTTCCGATTTTAGAGAGAGCTTACTATATACTGCATATTATATAACATCCCTAGAGAAGTCTGAGGCAGGTCCCTGAAATCAACCACATTTGTATTTATGTAGTGAAACATGAATATTCACACTGAACTTCATAAATTTTAAAATGCTCTACATTTTTAGAGCTTTTGGCACTTTAGAATTGCGGATAAGGGATTGTGGACCTGTACATTTAAAATAAAGACAGAAAGAAATATTAGAAACTACTTAAATGGAAAAGGGGAAGAATGACATTAGGAATGTTAAATGAGTTAGTTACTGCAATCATATCCTAAAGTTCCTCTGAATTTCTGACGGCTGAGGCAAAAAGAGAAACAAAGAAGTACGAGAGTTTGCATAGTCCTCATTTATGGCAAAAGGAAGGATTTCGGCTTTTTTCCTGGGGAGAACAACCTTTCCCTGGCACTAAATTTTGTAAGAAACTTATCACATGGATCCTTATAAAAGGGTGCTGAATAAATAACACAATGGATAGCTTTTAACTGTAGGTCTTCAGACAGTAAAAAATCATTCTTCACGAGGCACCTGGGTGACTGTCAGTTGGGCGTCTGACTTTGGCTCAGGTAATGATCTCATAGTTCAAGGGTTCAAGCCCCGCATCAGGCTCTGTGCTGACAGCTCAGAGCCTGGAGCCTGCTTCAGATTCTGTGTCTCCCTCTCTCTCTGTCCATCTCCCCACCCCCAATAATAAGTAAACATTTAAAAAAATGTTTTAATCATTCTTCAGGTATGCATTTCTTATCTGGACAGTTGATAAAAACCAAGAGTATAAGGCATTTCTATGGAAAATTAAGTCAATGCAGTTCAAGTATATTGTCTTTCGGTGGCTTACACTCAGGAGTAGCGCTTAGAAACCCTGAGGGGATGGAAACCTCCCATGGCTGTGGACTGAGTCTCCCCAATATCAGTCACCTCATGTACTATGGCCACGTCAAAGGTTATGGTTGGGAGAAGGGAACTAAAGGACACACAAGAACCGTCTGGACCATTTTTGTAATTTCTTGGGAGTCTTAAACTATTACAAAATTATACATATAATTGTGTTGTCTCCTCTGCCCTTTTCATTAAAGCCGAAGAGAAGTCGAGACAAAAGTAAACACTCTGAATAGTACCTGAAGTGGCAATATTAGGTCTAAAGAACTGACATGACAGCACAGTATTTGTTACAAAGTCTGAGGTACTTGACTTTTTAGAGATGAAACCATCTTCTGTCAAAGGCGAAGGATAAATGTGTCTGTGAATAACTGCAAAGCCTTCTCTTTTTTATTTAAAAAAATTTTTTAATTATCATTTACTTTTGAGAGAGAGAGAGACAGTGTGAATGGGGGGAGGGGCAGAGAGAAGGAGGCACAATCCAAAGCAGGCTCCAGGCTCTGAGCCATCAGCACAGAGCCCAATGCAGGGCTCGAACTCACATTCCATGAGATCATGACCTGAGCCAAAGTAAGACGCTCAACTGACTGAGCCACCCAGGCGCTCCTGCAGAGCTTCTCTTTAAAAAATATTTCACATATGCCCAAGCATCCTAGCAAATAACCAATTGAGACCTTGCCGGGATACTGTCTGATATAGCCAAGTTCTTACTATTGTTGTGGAATTTTCAGACATATACCAAAAAATGTGAATTCCCATGAATCCACTCCCTGACTTCAACATGTATCCGCTCCCATCACTCTTGCTTCATTGGTATCCATGGTCCCCAGTTATTGTTATTTCCTCTCACATCACCATGGATTATTCTGAAACAAACCCAACATCATATCATTTGTGTGATACAGTTTTACTCAAGGAAGATTTCATTTGTAACAGTTGAAGACAAGTATTACCAACTGTCTGCTTTGATCATGAAGAACATGGGTGACTTCTTTTTTTTTTTTTTAATGTTTTATTTATTTCTAGGAGAGAGAGAGAGAGAAAGCATGAGCAGGGGAGGGTCAGAGAGAGAGGGAGACACAGACTCTGAAACAGGCTCCAGGCTCCGAGCTGGCTGTCAGCACAGAGCCCGACGCGGGGCTTGAACCCACGAACCGCGAGATCATGACCTAAGCAAAAGTCGGACGCTTAACCGACTAAGCCACCCAGGCGCCCCAGAACCTGGCTGACTTCTAATTTGGAACATGGGCCACCAAGACAAATTAGCTCAAGATATACATCCTCGTGTTATTTAAGATTGACCAAGTCAGTTGATTTTTAAGAATTCTTTATCTGAACAGGACCTTTGCCATCTCCAAACCACTTTTTTAGCTTTAGCAGCATTTATATTAAGTTTTCATTCACATAACAATGAACTAACAGGTCTAACAGACAAACCTGCATGGTTTTCAATTATTAAAACCACATACTCGGAACTTCTAAATAAAGATGGCTAATTAGAAACCTACCAAGATGGCATAAATAAACCATAAAATCAAAGAAAACACAAAGTAAATAGACACAGAATTTTGAAAGCTGGAAAACAGATAGATGAGTGGTAACTGACTTCATAGACTCCTAAGCCAGAAGGGGGGAACCTAGAAGAAACGTAATGTACATCACAGAACCCCGCCAAAGGCTCAGGAATTAGCAGAAGCAAATATCTCAGGAAGTAGAGATGAAGGTAGGACCGAAAAGGAGGGAGTCTTTAAGAATCTGTTAGATCTACCTAGTATCCAGTACAATGGCTAAAAAATAGATGGATCATGTCCAACATCATGAAGTTCTTAAAGACCAAAGAACAAAGGAAAAAAATCCTTCAAACTTCTAAAGAGGATAGGGAGAGGTTTCATGCAAAAGATCAAAAATTCCAATTGTAGAATACAAAATCAATACACAAAAATCTGTTGCATTTTTATATACTAACAATGAGCAATCCAAAAAGGAGATTAAGAAAACAATTGCATTTATATTAATATCAAAAAGAATAAAATACTCCGGAATAAAAACCAAGCAGGCAAAAGACCTGTACACCAAAAACTACAAAATATTGCTGAAAAAATTTAGTCACCAATAAATAGAAAAACACCTTCTGTTTGGAAGACTTAATATTGTTAAGATGCCAATACTACCCAGAGCAGTCTGTTGATAGTACAATCGCTATCAACATCTCAAATTTTTTTTGCAGAAATAGAAAATCCATTTTAAAATTCATATGGAATCTCAAGGTACCCCAAACAGCCAAAACCACTTTGGAAAGGAAGAACAAAATTAAAGGTCTCACATTTCCTGATTTAAAAACTCACTGCAATCTGTAGTAATCAAAACAGTGTGGTACTGGCAATAAAGACAGACTTACAGACCAATGGAATAGAGTAGAGAGCCCAGAAATACACCCTCACATATATGTCAAATTATTTTCATCAGAAATGCCAAGACCACTCAATGGGGAAAGGACAATCTTTTCAGCAAGTGGTATTGGGAAAACAGGATACTCACATGCAAAAAAATGAAGTTGGACCCTTACCTTACATCATATACAAAAAATAGCTCAAAGTGGACCTAAGACCTAAATGTAGGACCTAAAACTATAAAATTCATAGAAGAAATGTAGGAGAAAAGCTTTATCACATTGAATTTGGCAATGACTTTTTAAATATGACATCGAAAGCACAGGCAACAAAAGGAAAAATAAATACATTGGACTACATCAAAATTTAAAACTTTCATTCATCAAAGAACACCATAAGCAAGAGTGAAAAAAGCAGTCCACACAATGGGAGAAAAATATTTGCAAGTCATATATCTGATAAAGGACGGATATCTAGAATAAATAAAGAACTACAGTTTAACAACAACCAAAAAACATTTTTTAATGAGCAAAAGACTTGAATAGACATTTATCCACAGACAATACATAAATGTCTAATAAGCACATGAAAAGATGCTCAACATTACAAATCATTAGAAATATGCAAATTAAGACCACTATGAGCTTCTACTTCATGCCCATTATGATGCCTATTATCAAACAACAACAACATAAACCTGCAATGTTGGTGAGGATGTAGAGAGGGAAAGGAGGGAAGGGAAAGAGGGGAAAAAGGAAGAAATGGAGTCAAATCAATATAGAATGAATTGGGAAACTATAGGCTAACTAGAGGGGGAAACCTACTATATAGAGGGAGATAGGTGAGATTAGTATCTGTCAGCCTTGGCTCTAGATGAAGGAAAGGGAAAAAAAAGAGTAAAGTTCTCTCCCTGAGAACTACTAAATAAAAGCCCATACTTGGGCAGGTAAGTCCAGAATTTACACGTAATTTACAAGGTTGCTCAAAGGAACCTTGGCTGAAAATTTATTTTAACTGGTAGTGTCCCCAGGTTCCAAGCAAAAAACAAATGCAAATTTTCTATACAAGAATACATTTTAAACCCAGTTGTCAAAGAATTCCCATAGGTGACGTTCTTTTTTTTCTAATGTTAATTTATTTTTGAAAGAGAAACAGAGACAGAGTGTGAGCAGGGGAGGAGCAGAGAGAGAGGGAGATACAGAATCTGAAGCAGGCTCCAGACTCAGAGCTGTCGGCACAGAGCCTCATGCAGGGCTTGAACCCACAAACTGTGAGACATGACCTGAGCTGAAGTCCGACACTTGACCAACTGAGCCACCCAGTTGCCCCAGTGACATTCTAATGAACATGAACTCACAATCAAAAATCACTAAATACATGAGGAAATAAATCACCATGAATGAAAAACAACAAAAGTATCAAACAGAATAAAATCAACAAAGATATTTAAGGATATTTAATATGTTTAAAGAAATAAAAGAAATTTGAAAATAAGACAAATTAAGAGTCTCCCAAAATTGGCTAGATTGGTTTGAAAAGAGAACCAAAAATACTCCTAGAAATAAAAACTGCAGGTTGCAATTAGACTCAATGGGCAGACTGAATAGGTTAGATGTATCTGAAAGGAGACTTTGTGAACTAAAGGAATGAAGAACTGGCCCAGATTGCAGCTCATAGGGACAAAAGTTATAGTTGGGGTGGGATAACCCAACTCACATCTAACTGAAGTGTGAGAAAGAGAGAATGAGGGGGGTACCTGGGTGGTTGTTGGTTAAGCAGCGGACTTCGGCTCAGATCATGATCTCACAGCTCGTGAGTTTGAGCCCCGCGTCAGGCTCTGAGCTGATAGCTCAGAGCCTGGAGCCTGCTTCAGATTCTGTGTCTCCCTCTCTCTCACTGCCCCTCCCCTGCTCATGCTCTGTCTCTCAAAAATAAATAAACGTCAATTTAAAAAAATCTTTAAAAAAAAAAGAATGAGGAAAGGCAACAACATGATAAAGAATAGCTCATTTTTCAGAATTGATAAAAGATGCCAATCAAGTCCAGGAAGCCCAACAGAGCTCAAGCACTATAAATAAAAAGAAATCTGTATCTGAACTACAGAAAACCGAAGACAGAGATGTTAAAAGCGGCCAGAGTACAGATAGATTGCATATAAAGGATTAACAATTCAACTGATGTCTGGCTTCCCAACGACAACGATATAAACCGTGTTGACATTGTGAAATAGTGTCTTCAAAGTGCTAAGTGGTAATAACTGTCCCCTAGAGTTATATAACCAGTAAAACACAAGGAAAAAAAATTTCTGACAAACGAAAACTGAGAGAATTTGTCACCAATGAAACCTCATTAAAGGAATTTTTAAAGACTATGTATCAGGAAAAAAATTACTCCAGAGGGAAGTCTGAATGCAAGAAGAAACAATGGGTGAAGAAAAGGCAAATATGTACAATCTAAACAACTGTATAAAACAATATGAGCAATGTCCAAATTATGGATTAAAATACCAACATAGAACTAAAATACTGAGCATTTAACCAGGGGCTCGGAGCTAGAGCATTCTAAGTCTTATATTGTTTTGCAAGAAGGTAAAGATATTTAGTTACATTGGACTCTTCTAAGTTGAATATGCTTGTTAAACTTTTTAGGATGACTATTGAAAAAGAAAGAGTGGATATATCTTCCAAACTGGTAAAGGGGGAGGAAAAAGCTAAATTTTGGAAAGACAAAAAAGAGAAGGAAGAAGTGACACAAACATAAAATGCATATAAAAGAGTGGAAATGAATGCAGATGTATGAGTAATCATGTTATTTTTCCATCACTTAAAATCAGAACTTAATCTCCCAAAGGAAGCTTGTAGGCAGGATGCAGAGAGGAGACTGCCCAGCTCCGGTAGATGGCAAGGTCAGAGAACAGCACAGAC
>NW_027527936.1:3232738-3285680 GCF_008692635.1 Crocuta crocuta
TGAGGAACGAGGTGGGCAGAGGCCATGAAGAGAGAACTAATGAGGTACAGCCATGGAGGAGGACAGGAGGGCTTACACACCATAGCACACGGAAGAAGGACCATCCAAGGACCCTGTAAGACTGAACCAAACTCTGATGAGGAGGCAGGTCATTATCAAAGGGATGGGAGAAAAATTGGGGCAGTGAAGAAACAGGAAAAGCACAGCCCATGCCCTCAAGATGCTTACAGAACAAGGAAGGAGACAGAGGTGGAAACAAGGGCCGAAGCCCCACATTGGGCCCACTGGACCATCTTCCATGTGAACTGGTCTCAAGAGGCAGAGCTGCACCCCCAGGAACATTCATGGGACCGTGTCACCCAGATCAGGCATGCTTCTGGAGACAACTGCTTCTGGCAGCCAGCCGCCAGCCAGCAGCCGTGTCAACCCCGAGCTGGCCTGCGCATGTGTAGTACATCCCAATGCCCAACCTCTGAGGTCCATGGACCTCACCCAGTGATTGCACAGCCTAGAGGACCTCAAAGCTACCATCTGCACCAAGATCCTTAGAATACCTGGAGAGCCAATGAGGCACAGGAAGGACTGTGTGGCCAGTGATGGGGCAGAGTACGGAAAATTCCAAATGCTGGCATATTTCCAAGCTCCGTCTAGTGTATATCTCCAGGACCGTGGCCTCACGAACAAGGTTAGGTCTCGTGGGCAATAAGATTGTAACTGAGTGAGTAACTGAGTGTAGAGGCCAATGGGGAGGGCATAAAACTTAGTCCAAAGACCATGCTGGTGACCAGAAAAGAGGGAGCAGGTGGATAGGCAAACAGGAATTAGGCAGAGGCAAGTGACACAGACAGATGGCCTTGTAGGCTTGGGTGCACTATACCTTCCCAGGGCTGCTGGCCTCTCGGGGCCAGGCCACAGCTTGACTGACAGGATGGTAATCAGGGGCAGCCAGTAGCAGCAGGAGGATGCAGGAACAAGAGTTAGAAAAAGAAGAAATACTAAAAGATCAAGAGCCTAGAAATTGCCAAAAGAAGAAGAGTCAAGAAGCAAAGGCAAGAAGAGAAGAGCCTAGGCTTCTCTGAGGAAGAGCAGGATGCGTGAAGCACTCTGAGTGCCGGCCCCATCATCAGACCAATTAGAAGTAAGGCAAGGCTGGCCCCTGGCCATTGCTGACAACTTTCTCCTTGAAATGCTCTCTTCCTTGGCTCCCAACATATATTCTTTTCTAGTGTTAACTTCTTTTTTTTTTTTAATGTTTATTTTTGAGAAATAGAGACAGCGAGCATGAGCAGGGAAGGGCAGAGAGAGAGGGATTCACCGAAACTGAAGCAGGCTCCAGGCTCTGAGCTGGCTGTCAGCACAGAGCCCGATGCAGGGCTCGAACTCACAAACCGCGAGGTCACCACCTGAGCCAAAGTCAGACGCTTACCAGCTGAGCCACCAGGCACCCCTCTAATGTTAACTTCTGATGTACGGGGAAGAGGTTGGCAGTAGATAGGAAAGAGGCCTGTCTTCTGCTGAGAGAAACTTGACTGTGATCAGGGAGTTGAAGACACAGACTGTCAGTGAAGTAGGTGGCAGTGTCATCTGTTAAGAGTGGAGAGGATGGGGGCACTGGGGCAGCTCAGTTGGTTAAGCATCTGACTCTCAGTTTCAGCTCAGGTTATAATCTCACGATTTCGTGAATTTGAACCCCCGTTGGGCTCTGCACTGACAGCACAGAGCCTGCTTGGTATTCTCCCCCCGCCACCCCCACTCCTCCCCCACTCATGCTCTCTCTGTCTCTCTCAAAATAAATAAACAAACTTTAAAAAAAAAGTGGAGGAGAGGGTGGATTTGGCAATAATAACTTCTGGGATGTGACACCAATGCACAGGAACAGAAGACAAAAATAGACTACATAAAAATTGAAAACTCATGTACATCAAACTGTAGGATGGGAGAAAATATTTGCAAATCATATATGTGATAAGGAGTTAATGTCCAGAATTTGCAACAAATTCCCACAACTCAACAGTAACAACAACACAACCAGATTAAAAAATAGGCAAAGGACTTGACTAGACACTTCTCCAAAGAAGATATACAAATGGCCAACAAGCACATGAAAAGATGCTCAACATCACTACTCATCAGAGAAATGAAATCAAAACCACAATGAGATACCACCTCACACACATTAGGATGCCTGCTCTCAAAACAAAGAGAAAGGTGTTGGTGAATATCTGAAGAAACTGGAACCTTAGTGCCCTGTTGGTGGGAATATAAAATGGTGCAGCCACACTGTACGGCACTTCCTCAAGAAATTGAAAGTAGACTTACCATATGATCCAGAAATTCCACCTCTGGGTATATACCCAAAAGAACTGAGAGCAGGGTCTCAAGGAGATACTTGTACACCCATGTCCATAGCAACATTACTCACAGTAGCCAAAAGGCAGGAGCAACCCAGCATCCATCACAGGGTAAATGGATAAACAAAATGTGGTGTATACATGCAAAAAAAATATTTTTCAGCCTTCAGGTGGAAGGATCGGACACATGCTGCAACATAGATGAACCTGGCAGATACCATGCTAAATGAAATAAACCAGACACAAAAAACACAAATGCCATGTGATTCTACTTATCTGAGGTTCTTAGAGCATTCTGATTCTTAGAGACAGAAAGCAGAATGCTGGCATAACTGTTCTTGCAAGAGTTCTGCACAACATTGCACAACAATGTAAATGTACTTAACGCTGTTAAACTCTGTACTTAAGAATGGTAAGATGCAACTCTTGAGGATAGAGAACTAAGCATGGATGGAGGGAGGTGGGTGGGGAATGGGCTAGGAGCGCATGGGTATTGAAAAGGACACTTGTTAGAATGAGCACTGCATGTTGTATGTGATGAATCACTGAATTCTACTCCTGAAACCAGTATTGCACTGTATGTTAACTAAAATTTTAATTAATAATTAATTAATTAAAACGGTAAGGTGGTAAATTTTAAGTTATGTTTGACCGTAATTTTCTTTAAAGAGTGAGGGCAAGGAATTAGAGTAGAGGCCAAAGTTCAAAAGCCTGGGGTGGCAAGTGGGGAGGGGGGTGGAGAGGGTAGTGAGAGTTTGCTGACTATGGACAGGAAGTCCGTCTGGGGTTGGAAACCGAGAATGGGAATCTCATGTGTTACTTTTTTTCAGTAGCACACAACAGGCCAGGTGAAAATGGAGACACTGGATGGTTGGGTAATCTCAGGTCTGCACACGGGGCAGAAGGACAAGGCATCTAGAATATTGAGGGTACTGTCAAGGAACTCACTGTGGGTCCAACTGGGTAGAAAAGGGAGTGGATCTAAAAGGAACCCAATTTGTAGGTAAAAAAATGGAGCTGTCCAGGAAGAAGACATCTACATTTAGTCAAAGAACAGATATCTCAAGGAGAAGGCTGTCAGAGGGGTGGTAATGGTTGATGGGCTACTAGAGACGTCAAAGTGCAGGGTCCTGGACGTGGTGAGGGAGGGGAAGCCACGGAGTGGGTGTTGACAGGGCGTGGAGGCCAGAGGACATAAATACTGAGAGTTCAGCCTGTGGGGCCAAGGAATGGGATGAGCCATGGACCCTTGCGGATGCCAGCATCACACAAGATGCTGGCAGCACCTGAGATGGGAAGATGGAGGTGAGGGGAGTCATCAAGGAGCAGAAGTGAGTGGCCAGCTCAGGAAGGGTAGAGAGGGGTCAGTCTCCTGGCATGGGGGTTTTATGTGAGGAGGAAGATGGGGGGCTTGTAGGCCAACCAATGTCTGCAGGAGAGCGCCACCCTGCTTGGGGAGTGGGGAGCAGGGGAATGAGCGGAGACCACTGGAGGGGCTCAGGAGCCAGGCTGGGCTTAGGTGTTGCCCAGCATTGTGTGTCTCTTCAGTCCTCCATGTCTGCTAGATGGTGAAATGGTCCTTCTCACCCCTAGTATCTGGGAGTGAGTGTCTGTCCCTTAATAATGCTCGTAACTGAGGGGACAGGAGGAGAAAGGGGGACATGCTGGTTTCAAAAAAGCTCCATGGCAGTCCAGTGATGGGCCCACATTAGTCCTGCTCTGTCCCTTTCAGTGCCCAGTGAGGCCATGCCCAGCATCACTCCCACCATGCGACTGAATGAGCAAGAAGAAACTGCAAGAATCATTGAAATGCAACGCCTAGAAATCCAGCGCCTCCGAGACCAGATCCAAGAGCAAGAGCAGATCCCAGGCTTCCACCCTCTCAGTGGAATCCGGCTTCCTTCCCTCCTCAAGTCAGAAGTAGACTTATAGGTGCAGACCAAGTGACCTCCTCTGGTAAGCCATCTGCAGTTGCATCAGAAGAAGCCCTTTGCCTCTGTCGCCGGGCTGGCTCTGGGCTTCCCGACAGTCCCTGCTGCACTGGCCACAGCAGCCTCTTTCGCCTGCCCTGGGCAGATTGGGACGTGGCAGAATAAAGATATTTGCCCACAACCATGTCCAACTTTCTGCTTAGCCAGGGAGTCAGGGAGGGGGTAGGGAGAAAGAGGACCCTGAGAAATTTGGGCAGCAGGGGGGCAGGGGGGGTGTTGCGCTCAGCTCATCCAAAGCCATCGCTGCTTGTTCCGGTCCAGGCACAGGGCTGCCTGTCACTGGAGAGATCACACGGGACTTGGGCCTAGCCTCCTGCTGCCCCTCTGTCCTCTCGGGCCCCCAGGATGGGGCTGCCAGCCATTCTGACCTGGCTACCTCCCCTGCCAGCCTGGTCAGGACCAGACAAAGCCACCTACATTTTCTTCTCCTTTATGAAGCATAGTGAGGTTTTCTGAGGATTTGCACATCTGTGCAAAGATGACAGCAAAATAATGAACGCGGCAAAGTGACTAGAGGTCCCCCAGGCCCTCCATCCTCCGCTGATCCTGCGGTGAGGACTGTAGGCAGAGCTCTGTTTACAGAGTTCTCTTGCCCCCGTGCCCTCTGGACTGGTCATTCTTGTTCTGCAGGGCCCTGCCCTACTCCTTTTGATGGGGGTGGGGGGTACCTCCTCCACTAGGCCCTGTACTGGGCGCCCGAGCCACGCATACCAGGAAAAGTCGCATTTTACGCACTCGAGCAAAGGAACATAACCCAGATATCCTTGTCTTTTCCCACCTGCAGAGGCCAGACGCCCTTCGAATATCCAAGTAGCAAATGTTTAAGCCCCCGGTCTCTGCTGGGCCCTGCTGGCCTCCTTAACACCTGGTGTCTCCAAGACATTTCCCCGTCTTCCCCAATCTGCCTTCCCCCAGCTCTGGACGCTGCTCTTGGGTTAGGTTTCACAGCGAGAGCTGAGACGCAGCTATCACGCCTGGCAAAACTCTCCTGGAGGCTGGGGAGACAAGAAGGAAGGCTCACAGCAGAGGCCGCAAAGCAGTCAATGTGGGACTCTCTCTCCTTAGCAACTCCTCGACCTCCACCCCCAACTCACACCCAGTCACAGTGGCCAGCTCATCCCCTCCAGACCACTGTGTACCCAGCATGTCCTCTGCCCTCTAGAAGACCAGGCTCAGGGAGTGGGAAGAAATTCAGGCACCCTCTGATTGATTCAACCACAGAGACAACAGCCCATTACATTATCATGCCTGGCAGGTGGGCCTCTCTAGGGCACAGACTTCATTCCGAACTAGCATACTGGCTTTGCCTTTGCAGAAGAAACTGACTTGAAATGAGATCGGGGAGGTCAGCGGGGCTAGGTGCTGCAGGGTCTTGAAGGTGCATTACAGATATGACACTGTCCAGAGTCCACTCAGAGCCACTGCCCTCCACTCCCAGGCTCTCTCCACACTGGCCTCCTTCCAGTTCCTATAAAAGGTCAAGTTCTTCCTTGCCACCGGGATTCCTCTGCCTGAAATGCTCTTGCCCCCACACCTCACTCAGTGACCTTCATCCTTCAGATGGTAGCTGAAATGTCACTTGCTCAGAAAAACAGTCCCTGATCCGTCCTTCATGTAGATTACACGTGCCATATTGTTTTCCTTCAGAACCCTCACTGTAACATACCCATCTGATGGTGTGATGCTGCCTCTCCTTCTAGGCTCTTGGTTCCATGGCTGTGGGGTTTTTTTTTTTTATTTTTTTAAATATTTTCTTTATTTCTAGGAGAGAGAGAGAGACAGTGTGAGCAGGGGAGGGTCAGAGAGAGAGGGAGTCACAGTCTCTGAAACAGACTCCAGGCTCTGGGCTGGCAGTCAGCACAGAACGCGGGGCTTGAACCCACGAACGGCGAGATCATGACCTAAGCGAAAGTCAGACGCTTAACCGACTAAGCCACCCAGGCGCCCCTCCATGGCTGTGTTTCAAAGCTCACTTGGGGGTTTAGGTGGTGCAGGGATAAACGGTCCCGACAGTAGAGGCAGGGGGCTGCCGGGAGGACACTGTGGCTAACTACGAGTAAGAGGACAGTTTCTGGGACCCAGATGGTGGCAGCAGAGATGCAGAAATACGAATTCTTCTTCATTTCTTTTAAAGTTTATTTATTTTGAGAGAAAGAGAACCAGTCAGGGAGGGGCAGAGAGAGAGGGAGACAGAGGATCCGAAGAGGGCTGTGTGCTGACAGCAGAGAGCCCAACGCGGAGCTTGAATTCACAAACCATGAGATGATGACCTGAGCTGAAGTTGGACACAATCGACTGAGCCACCCAGGCGCCCTTGAGAAGTGAATTGTTCTGACTGAGGGAGTTTGCCCAGCACAGGGAGATGGAGGAGGATTCGGGAAGAAGGCACCTGCAGAGAAAGCTGGTTGCCAGAAGGAAATTCACTGTGGCTGGATGCAGTGACATTCAAATGACAGTTTTCAACCTAAAAATGCCTTAGAATCAAGACGTCACATTTCATCTTCAACATGGGCCTTGGGGGAGCACCTGGGTGACTCCGTCGGTTAAGCGTCCAACTTCAGCTTTGGCTCAGGTCATGATCTTGTGGTTTGTGGGTTTGAGCCCTGCCTCGGACACTGTGCTGACAGCTCAGAGCCTGGAACTTGCTTTGGATTCTGTGTCTCCCTCCCTCTCTGCCCCGCCCCCACTTGCACTCTGTCTCTCTCTCTCTCAAAAATAAATAAACATGAGGGAAAAAAAAAAAAAAGATGAGTTAGGTTACATACAGATGAGGAAATCAAAACCAAGAAGGGTGAAATCGCTGGCACAGGGTCATCCCAGCAGGGCCAGGCTCACAGCCTGCTGTCAGTGACCTCCCACATCCCATCCGCTTTAAGGCTGCTCCGGAGAAGCGCCAGACAGAACCTGGGCTGGCTGGTGGAGGTCACAGGTGTGCAACACCCCGCAAGTCTAACCCAGAAGAAGAGGGAGCTGATGACTCCCAAACTAGCCCCAGCAGCCGAGAAGGAGGTAGAGCAGAAGGGAAGGGAGAGCCCCATCCCAGCAGAGCCTGGCACTTGGGCCGGCAGGCCCACGGGGTGTTTCCTCAGTTGCCCAGGGGGCAGGCGGACGGCCTCTTGCTGGCAAATTGAGCCAGAGGTACAGTCTTGCTGTTTTGTGCCGGTCTCGATCAATGACCGGTGTTGTAGCCAGACCCACCCTTGTGGTTCTTATTATGATTTCAGGACGCCCTTCAGCAGCCACCCTCAGGAAGCTTTGAGGGAAATCAAGCTTTATTACTTACAGGACCTGGAAATGACACAGCTCACCTGGGCCACACAGCGAGGTCATGCGGACGGAGGGAGAAGAGGGAGGGAGGGAGAGAGCCATCTCACAGGCCTGGGGTTCTGCTTTATTGGGGTGGAGTGTAAAGGCCTGGAGTTTTGTGGGCTCACTATTTAAAGCATAAGAGTGGGAATTTAAAGGGTAGGGACGGGGCTGGGAAAGCGGCTCAAATGGTCAGTTATTAAAACCAACCAAGATCTTGGAAACAAAGAAGCCTCAGTGGCTGACAATGTGTTTTTTTGATAGTCCCCTGTGAAGTGGGTGCCTCGGGGATCAAAGAAGAAGTCAGGCTCTCTTGTTACAAAAGGAAAAGTCACTGTCAGGGCTTAGCTACACTAGTTTACGTCCCATGGTCTGTCCTGTGCGTTCCCACGTCAAGCTGACGGGTGGCCCTGACTGGGTGGCCGCTGCATTGGAGACCTCCCTCCGCTTTGCCCATCCTGACTCCCAGGGGAGGTTCTCACCCCACTAGTGAACCTCCCCCCTCCCCACAGGCTCCCTACAGTCTCATTGACAGACTGGGCCTGGCAGTCACCTCCTTCTACAGGACCCAGCTGGTCACCCAAGTGGCCGGGCATTGGCCAATGGACTCCACTCTTGTTCTTCTGCTTGCAGGCATTGTTAAGCTGGGGACTCATTTGTCTATGCTGGGACAGCGGATGCTTTTGGGCGACTATCCTCTCTCTGAGCCCCAGACATCCATTGGCTCTCCTGCCCTTCTTCTAGACCCTTAGCATCAGCTGTGGCCAGACAGGGTGAGCTCCCCAACCGAGCCTCCCCTTGCCGTCCTGTCCTCCTGGCACCGAGGACCCTGCCTCCCAGGAGATTCTAGCAGCAGCATCTACCTTTCCCCGCTGCTTTTTACACCAGGCATGGCCAGCCCTTAGCCAACAGCTGCTGCCAGGAGGTGCCTAAGGGGCCCCGGTGCACCTGGGAATATGTGTGGGTCCAGGTAGGACTCCCTTGCAATCCCCGCTCCAGATTCAGAGAGGTCAGGGAGAAGGACGTCTGGACCAGGGGTGGGGTTCCTCCCCTCTGAGCTTTTTTGGGGTGAGCTTCTCTAGACCATTGGAGGTTGGAGACCCACTTATGCTTTGAGCGCACCTGAGATACAGACTCCCCTGAGCTGAGCTGGGCTGGGAGCAGATATACAAGGAGGTGACCCTGCTGTGTGCTGGGCAGCAGGAAGAGCTAACATTCTGGATCCCCCATGTGACCAGTCATGTATAGGAATATGTACCTGTTGTTCATGTGGGATTTGGTGGGGGTGCTGGGTGTAGACTAGGACTCACCCAGCACCCACTGTGTGTACTTATGTAGGTGATATATTGAAAGTGGGACAGGCAGAGTCCAGTTCTGAACAGGACTACAGATGCCCTTCTTTAGCTACAAGTAACAAAACCCGACTCCAACCAGTTTAAGCAACAAGGGAAAGTTTATCACTAGTCTGGGGGCAGGAAGGGGGGTGCGGTCTTAGGGAATCTCAGGGCAGAAATACAATCGGGCTTCGAAAGAAACCTGCACCAGGGCCTGGCTGGACCACCCCTCTTTCTCTAGTCCTTCCCCCCTTCTCTGCAGACCACTTTCCGTCCCCAGTTCAGCCCGTGGAAGGTACTTCAGCATCTCATTAGTACATGCCCCAAAGCTGAAATGGAATCTCTAGTCCAGTTTTAAAATGCCAAAAGGGGGGCACCTGGATGGCTCAGTTGGTTAAGCATCCGACTTCCCCTCAGGTCATGATCTCGAGGTTCGTGGGTTCAGGTCCCGCATGGGGCTCTGTGCTGACAGTTCAGAGCCTGGAGCCTGCTTCGGATTCTGGGTCTCCCTCTCTCTTTGCCCCTCCCCTGCTTGTGCTCACTCTCTCTCTCAAAAAAATAAATAAATAAATAAACATAAAAAAAGAATTAATTATATTTTTTAATTACACACACAACTAAGTACTTTTCCCCATTTTGCAACTGAAGAGAATGAAACACATAGAGTTTTCAGCAATTTTTCTAAGGTTACAGAGCTGGAGCTGGGCTTGACACTTCAAGGTCAGTCTAGCTCCAAAACCAGTGTTCTGTTCCACCCTTCACTCCACATGCATTCACTGAGCACCTGTTATATGCCAAGCCTATTCTAGGAGCAGGGGAGTCACCAGGAGTCAGACTCAAATCCTTTCCCTCATGAAGCTTACATTTTCAGGGAGTAGAGAGCCAATATTCCAGACAGGTAAGAAAAATATATGGCATATGGAGCAGTGAGAATTCCTACAGAGAAACATAAGAGAACAAAGGAAATTAAGGGAAGGAGGATAGGAAGTATGGGGAAGCCTGTGATTTTAGACAGGGTAGCCAGGAAGGCCTTCTCCCTGAGAAGGTGGTGTTTGAGCCCCTTCCTGAAGGAAGGTACAGGAAGGAGTCTTGTGGGAGAAAAGCGTTCCATGCAGAGGGAATAACCTGTGCAAAGTCTCTGAGCACGAGCCAGCCAGGGAGGGACAGCAGGGGTGAACTCAGGGCCTTAGCGATGGGGGAGGACTCTGTTTCTCTGCAGAAGACGGGCCCCTGGGGGCCTGCAGGCACAGTAATGACATTACCTGCTCTGCCGTCGAGCAGGGCCACTCCAGCTACCAGGTTGGCAGTAGCCTTCGGTGAGAATGTGGCAGAAGCAGGGAGACCGGGTTACAGGGCCTCGGGCCTCTCAGAACTCCCGCTGTCTAAAGGCCAGCTGATGGCACCAGCTAGAACCCACATTTGCAATCTGTGCCCACGGCCATCCCCTACTCCTGGCTTTCACTGTGGCCCATCTGAGCTGCCTCCACAGCCTCCGCTTTGGGGACACGGTTCAAAAGCCCTGCAAGGAGCCTGCCTGTCCACTTGCACTCCAAGCTACTTGATAAGACCCAGAATGGAAACAAAGACTCACACAATCCGTGTTTAAACTGAGGAAGTTTTAGGCTATGTTGCCCCTACCCAACAAGTTTTTTTTTGTTTTTTGTTTTTTTTGTTTTCAAACTCCCCAGGGGAAAGGGAGAGACAATCTCGTGAGTTTCCCTGCCCCAGCTCCATCCAGGACCGTGGGTCTGGCTGGGCTAACCCCTCCTTGGGACCAGAAGGATAAATAATTGCTAGATATGGCGATAGGAGTACACTGAGGCGAGCCCTACCCGGCCCCCTCCCCCACCCCACTTCCCAGCTCCTCCCAGGGCAGAGGACACCTTTATAATGCCTCACATAGTGACTGCAGTCACAGGGCTGTCCCTGAGATCCAGCCTGCCCCACAGCAGTCAGCCTGCCCTAACTTTTCCTTGAGGGGAAGAACCATCTAGATCCGCACTGTCCAGGAAGGGAGCCACGAGCCAAACACGGTGATTGAGCATTTGAAACATAGCTAGTCTGAACTGAGATGCACAGAATAGCTGACTGAAATAGCTCCTTAATCATTGGTATATTAAAATGCAAATATTTGGGGGTTGAAAGTTGTAAGATATTATTTTCACCTGTTTTTTTTTTTTTTTACCTTTTTAATGTGCTACTAGAAGATTTTAAATTACACACAGTGCTCATGTTCTATTTCTATTTGATAGTGCTGCTCTAAGGTTATGACTGGCACCCCCATCATCTCCACAGAACAAAGCTAAGAGGGATCAAGGATAATTATTTTGTTGGGGCGTTTGGATGGCTCAGTCAGTTAAGCATCCTACTTCAGCTCAAGTCATGATCTCACAGTTCATGAGTTTGAGCCCGACATCAGGCTCTGTACTGACAGCTCAGAGCCTGGAGCCTGCTTCGGATTCTGTGTCTCCCTCTCGCTGTGTCCCTCCCCTACTTAAAATCTGTCTCTTTCTCAAGTAAAAATTTAAAAAAAAGAAAAGAAAAGAATTATTTTGTGAGCTGAGAATGGGAAGGAAAGTTTGATTTTGTTTTTTCTCGTCTATTTCATCCATATCAGAAGGAGAGAGAACAGGGTGTTACAGGGGGCTCTCTCCAGGAGATGGGGACAGTTACAACCACCTCCAAGCGGGCCCCCTTCACCCACCCGAAGTGGGTGCGCTGGGTGGTGCTGGATTCCCTATTAGAAGCAGAGCCCTGGCCACATCTCTGTTACGCTTCGTAATCCTCCAGGGGCACCGCAAGTGAGTCCAGAGGCCTCGCCATGGCACGCACGTCCCTGTGCAACCCGCCAAACTTGCCCTTCCAGTGTCTTACCTGCTCCCTACACCTATCCCTTCACCCATTCATTTATTCGACAAATATTTATTGGTTACTTCCCATGTGCCAGGCAAAACACTGGCTCCTAAGGTCACAATGGTTAGCAAAACAGACACTAAGATCACCGGCAGGGTGTGTTTGGGGGGGGGGGGGACAAGTCAGTAAATAAGGGCAATTACAGCACATGCAGCAGGAGTAGCTGTGGGGGAAGGACAGGGGCAGTGGCTCCACCAGACACACACAAACCAGCCTGAAAGTCTAAGAGGGCTTCCTAGAGGAGGTGACATCATGGTTAAAGAATTCGAGTTGGCCATACTGAGGCTGCGTGGTGGGAAGTACCCCATGCAGAGGAACTCTGAGTTCAAAAACCAACTGGAAGAGCAAAGCGGTGGACAGAGCATGCAGACCTGAAGTACGTGCAATCTGGCTGGCTGGCAGGGGCCAGTGGCAAGTGAATGGCCTGGTGTAGATGGCAGGGTCCTGTGAGCCCTGCAAAGGAGGGTGGCATATATGCTGAAGTGTTTATTCTGCAAGAGTTGTAAGCAGGGGAGCTCCGGTGTGCACCTGAAAAGAGTTTACTCCTCCTCCTCCTCCTCCTCCTCCTCTTCTTCTTCCTCCTCCTCCCCCTCCTCTGGGAGAGTCCCATCCCACCTTCCCCAACAGGAGCCACATCCAAGAGGCAAGCCTACTTGCAGTCATGCATTTGGGGCTTTAAATGAGACTCCAATCCAGGGATGAGGGTACTGGGTCTGGGTTTGGGGATCAGCTAGTGTTGGAATTTGGGGCTAAGGCAGGATATTAGTTGGGGGCTGAGAGGTGGGGGCTGAATTGAGAGACAAGAGTCAAGGTTGTAGTCTAGGATCTAATTCCAGAATTTGGAGCTGGGGTTGGGGTGAGGAACTGGAATGAGGTTTCAAGCCAGATGTGGGGTTGAGATCTGGCACTGGGACTGGGATTGGATTTGGAAATGGGGCTGGGGGTGGGCTGAGATACGGGGTAGGGGTTGCAGCCAGAGCTAGGAATTCTAGATAGGGTTTGAAACTGCAGCTGGGGTGGGGTTAGGTTTAGGCTGGAATGAAAGTTAAGCTGGGCTCGGAGCCAGGGGATGGGTTAGGGTCCAGGCTCTGGGGCAGATAGACAACATTCCTCCAGCTACCCAGATCTGGGAATTGTGTTCGAGCCCTAACAGCAGTTGACAGAAGCCCCTCCCTTCCCAGGAATGCCTCAGCCCGGCAGAAGGAGCTTTGCCACGTCAGCCAATCAGCTCAAGCCCTGCCTTGGAAACACCTGTTGATCCCCTCCCCACACACACCCGAAAGGCTTACCTGGACGCAGGTTAGGCAGGTGAAGCGCCTCCCCGGAAACGGAGCTGGAGCGCCCCACCTGCCGGGCCCAGCCTGCTCTGGTCGGATCCAGCACTTCCAGGTTTCTTGTGAGTGCCCCATGGTCCCCTGAGCCCCACCGCCCCCGCTTTCTCCCACCGGCGCTTCCTGACAACCTCCACTCCACCCCCAGCCTGGCCCCACACCTGTGCCAGCACTTTCCAACTGACCCCGTGAAGTCACAGCCCTGAAGAATGCTGGGACTGACTCTACGTCCCCTCCCACGGCCCCTGCCCCACCTCCCTTCCTCCACCTCCCTTGGGGGCATCTGCACCTGCTCCTCCCACCTTGAGAGCTAGGCAGCCCCTGGAGTGAGGTTGTGAAGGACCAATAACCTCATCAGAGGTGTAACCCATGCACAGCCCCATTAATCATATTCCTGGACCGATCCAGGACCTGCATCCTATATATAAAGCAGGAGTCCTATCCTAAATGAAAGAGGAGAACATCGTGTTCTCTTATTCAAAAAGCACGCTTTGGGCATCTGTGCGGGCCCAAGAATTCCCACTGGAATTATGAAGGGGCCATGTCAAATACTCGCTCCCATCCTTCAAGATGTTATTTTTATCATTTTTCAGATAAGGAGACTGAGGCTCTAAGAGGTGAAGTCATTCAGGGCTTCTCTGACCTTCCCCTAAGCCCCTCTCTGTCTAACCCACACCCACCATTTGTCACATATACGCACCTGCTGTAAACTGGGGCTCCTTGAGGGCAGGGACCACAGCTGCTTTATTTCACCCAGTTTGAGTCATGCTGACTGTCCTCTAGAGGACATGCTAAATGAATAACCACTGTCAGGTCCCTTGCCCAAGTCCCATGGGTGGTAAGGATGGCAGCTGGGGTTCAAGCACAGAGCCCTCCTTCTCCCTTTGCACCACTTTAGAGAAATTGTGGAGGAGGATGTCAGGGGGGGGGGGGGCTGGGAATGGGAAGAAGGAGAAGAGTGGGACGCAGGAAGATGGGTGTAGGAGGGGGTGGTGAGGCAGGAGCCATGGAGATGGAAACAGCGTATAGATGGAGAGAGGTTTGCAGGTGGCCTCCCTGGGATTACGCTCTACAAGGAAGTAAGGAACATGAGCGGGGAGGAGGTCTGGGCTAAGATGGCGAGCTTGGGGTGGGACCTGTTGCATCAGAGGTGACTACGGAACATCCAGGTGACAGTTAGCCTAGGGGTCTGGAGCTCAGGAACGAGATCCAGGTTTGAGGGAGAAAGGGATTAGGGCACCAGCGGCTGTGGATGGGAAATCCGATGAGATGTTGGGGAAGGAGGGAGCTAGGGGTTAGATCCTGACCCACAGAGAAGTAGCCGGAGCCTGAGAGAGAAGGTTCAGGGTCAGGCTGCTGGTTCCAGAAGAGTTAAGTCATAAGCCCCCTCCCTCCCCACCACCCTCCCCCCCAGGAGCCAGTGGTGACAGCTGAGGCCATGTGAGTCGGATCCTGAATGAGGCTTTATCTCTGCTCTTGGTCCCATCATCCACTGTGGCACCCGCTCCTTCGCCAGCCGGGATGGGACAGGCAACCGAGAGAGCCGGAGAGGTCAGGGGCTGGGCCAGGGGCTTCCCTGGAGGGGTGGGGGATGTGCTACGTGGGGGAACTCCCTGGGGTCACTGGAGAGGCATTCCCAAGTGTCAGTGTGGGAGGCTGGGGGGAGGCTGTCAGGGGACACTGGGGAGGACTCCCTGGGATCATCCCCAAGGCTCCCAGGAGAGACCATAAAGGGTGAGTGAGCTGGGTCACAAGTGTGATTCCCCCTGCAGGTGATGGTGGCCGTGCCCTGGACTGGGAGAGGAACAGGACTCTGGGCCTCCAGCTGCCGAGCTGGTGGGGGGGGGCTCTAGGCCATGACCTGCACCCTCTAACCCCCGATACTGACCTCTGTCCTCTGCCCTGACCCCTGCTATGTCGGAAGGAGAGGCTCAAGCCCCGCCGGCCCGCGGGCTGCCCGCGGACATGCTGGCTGAGCAGGTAGAGCTGTGGTGGTCCCAGCAGCCACGGCGCTCGGCACTCTGCTTCGCCGTGGCCGTGGTGCTTGTGGCTGGCTGCGGGGCGGGGGGCGTGGCACTGCTGCCCTCCTCCAGCAGCCGNGCCTGCTGGCTCTGCTGGTTCTGGTCAAGCAGCTGATGAGCTCCGCCGTGCAGGACATGAACTGCATTCGCCAGCCCCACCATGTGGCCCTGCTACGGAGCGGTGGAGGGGCCGACGCCCTGGTTGTGCTGCTCAGCGGCCTGGTGGTGCTGGCCACCGGCCTGACCCTGGCCGGGCTGGCCGCCGCCCCTTCCCCGGCCCGGCCGCTGGCCGCCATGCTGTCTGTGGGCATCGGCCTGGCTGCCTCGGGTTCACTTTTGCTGCTGGGCTTGCTGCTGTATCAGGTGGGCGTGAGCAGGCACTGTCCCCCTCTCCGTGCGGCCGCCCCCTCCGCCCACAGTGACCGCAGCGGCAATGGCAGCATCTTCAGCATCTCGGGACAGTTGTCCGCGGGCCAGCGACATGAGACCACATCCAGCATTGCCAGCCTCATCTGACCAAGCCCTGTTCCCCTTTCCACGACCTGCCTCAGCATCCACAGAGCCGTGCCAGGCTGTGCGCGTGTATGAGTGTGTGCTTGCATGCACCTGTGAGTGTGTACGTGTCCCCAGGACTGTCCAGCCCTCTGTGGGACTGTGAGACATGAGTACCCACACATCCATGTCACGGGAAGGCGGGACTGGAGGTTTGTGACCATGGAACTGTCAGAGTCTACCCATCTCTATCGGGGGCGCCTGAATTTTCATGGCCCCTGTTCCCAACCCCCCTCAAATCCAACCCTGCCTTGGAACACCGATCAGAGATTCCCCGGGAGGGACTGTGCCTCCCCCAGAGACCATACCGGTGACTCTTCACTGAGGAGGGTAACCGGTGACAAAGTGCAAAGAACACGCACTCCACAGTGTGACAGGACTGGACTGGAATCCCCCGCCGGCAGGGGGCCTTGAGCAAGGGACTTAACCCCTCTGAGCCTCAGTTTCTGGAGAGTCATGGTCATGGTAATCGATCGTGAGGACCCCATGACATCGTGTGTGGAAGGACTGGGCATGTGGCAGGTGTGCAATAAAACGGGTGGCTGCTGTCGTTGTTATTGTCTGTACCTAACCCTACCTTCCCGCTCGGCTCTCCCCTCCCCAACAACTCCCGCTTCTAAGGTGAACACTGTGCCTGCCTCAAGCTGACAAAAGGTACCCTGGCGTGTCCCCTATGAGGCCTGTGGTTTTTCCTCATAGGTATGAGGAAGCTGGAGTGGGGAGAGGGTGAGGGAAGGGGGGTAGGGAGGACCGTCACCTGAGTCCTTCCCATTTGCTCCTCTGCTGGTTCAAGATGAAGTCTTAAGTATTGGTGTTTTATCAGCTGGTTTCTCTGGAGGCTGCCTCCCCTGACCCCACCTCTGGAACCAAATCGTCCTGGCCTGGGTAGTAGCTGTACCTGCTGGCCTTCCTCTGGGCAACCCCTGCCCCCACCCAGGGCATGCGAAGGTTGTTTGAAAGCCCCTGGGCTTTAAGAGTCACTCCCAGCTTGGGGTCAGCCCTAGAAGGGATCTCCCTTCTACGGTGCAGAACCACCTGTGTGGTGCCGATCACCTTCCACGAGAGAGCACGGGGACAGGACCGACGGTTAGTTTCATCACTCCCTGCTTCTCGAGGTCAGATGCCATGCAGCCGCCCAGGGCACCCTGACGGGCTGGGAAACAGACAGGCCTCCAGGGGGCCCTAAGTGTGGAGACACAGGTGCTCCAATGGGAGGAAATTGCTTTCAGGAGCCAAGATCTAGGGGGCCTCCTGGAGAAAATGCCGAGCAGATGGATGAGGGAAGGGTGTTGCCAGCCGAGGAGGGAGCATGGTGAGTGGGAAGAGGGCACGTCCAGGAGGACAGTGGAGCCTCTCCCCAAGAACCGTGACATCTCAGACCCCACATATTCAACATCGGCTCCCCCTCCTCATCCAGCTCCAGCCGCCCTTCACCCAGCACCCAGGTTAGAAAGCTCAGCGTGGTCCCAGACAGCACCCCCACTCCCTCCTTATCCTGTGTCCGTGCACATCACCTGCAGACGTCCCCACAGATGTGTGTGCGGTGCTCCGCTCTCCACACTCACTCCCAGCGCCCTCTCCATCTCTGCCTCATTGTGCAGCCTCCCCCCTGGGCACACTACTTTTGCTCTTTTTTTTTTTTTTAATGTTTGTTTATTTCTGAGAGAAAGTATGAGCAGGGAGGGGCAGAGAGAGAGGGAGACAGAGGATCCAAAGTGGGTTCTGTGCTGACAGCTGAGAGCCCGATGCAGGGCCCGAACTCATGAACCAGTCTGCAGTCCTTTCTCTGTGTGCCTGTCTCCTTAATCAGGTGACAGCTCCTCCTGGCAGGATTTGGGTCTTTCTCATCTGCGTACCCCTTGTTCCCAAGATGGGCCTGACACATAGCAGGTGCTTTGCCCCATGGATGAAGGACTCAGTGTGGTCGGAAAGAAATGTGCATCCAAGGGTCAGGGAATGACCCACCTAGAACGGGGATGGGTAGGGAACTTAGGCCCCTGTCCACAGTTGGCCCTGAATCTTTCTGCCCCACCCCCCAAACTCTCACGCTTCCAGGGTTCCCAAGAAGGATCTGTCATTATCACCAACTACAGGGTTGCCAGAGAGAACCCCACACGGCCTCTCCACCCCATAATGTGGGCTGAAATTCTGTTTCTTTTCAACTGAGGCGGGGTTACTCTTTCACCATATTTACTTAAAAAAAAAAAACAAAAAAAAACTAAAGGAAGGGGCACCTGGCTGGCCCAGTGGTGGAGCATGCAACTCTTGATCTCAGGGTTGTGAGTTTGAGCCCCATGATGGACATAGAGGTTACTTTAAAAAAAAAAAAAAAAATCCTAAAGAAAATCCTAAACACGCACACACACACACACACACACACACACAAAACAAAACAAAACACCTAAAGGAAAAACAGAAACACAGATGCCTAGAGAAGGGGGTGGGGGACAGGTTACATCACACAAATGTCTAGATCAGCAGCTACTGCTGGCAAGGCCTTTGTTAAGCTCTCCTGGGAGGAATGCCAGATGAAGAATACGGCCCATGGCCCCAGAGGGCTGTTCCAAAGGGCAATGGAAGTGAGCACCTACACACCCAGTATAACATGGGTCTGGGTGAGAGCTAGGTCCAGGCACAGGCAGGGCAGAAATGGCTACTACTTCCGCAATCTCTAAAGCGACTTCCCACAGCCACCAACCTCCAGCTTGTTTGCTCAAAGCTTCTCACTAAATCCTATCTTAGTCCACATTGCAACCAGCCATCCGCTGGCCCCCTCGGCCCCTTCGGCCCCTTCGCGCTCTTTTGCTCTCTCCCTAAAGCTGTCCCCTCCTGTCTTCATCTCCCTCTGGTTAAAATCCCATCACCCAACATTTCACCCACTCCTTCACAGAGTCCTCAACTCCTTAGTCCTCCTGCCCGCCTACCTCCCGTCCTTTGGAGTTCATCCATCTGCTTTCGCCACACCTACCACCTCACAGTGAGCAGGTATTAGAGAAATCCACACGGCCAGGCCACCTGGTGTCACCATGAATTCCTCATCACCCATCTCCACTGGTCTGCAATTCTGCTCATCAGTTACGCTGCATCTCCCTGGTTAGCTCCTGCTTCCACAGGGGCCCCCCAGTTCTCTCCACTCCCCTCACACCTCAGCATCACCCCCAGCAACACCACCCCCTGCAGATGGCGTGGCCACCCCCATCATGAGAAAATGAGGGTCATGGGGTGGGAAGCCTTCACCTTGCTCCCCCCAAACCGCTCCTCCTTTACTCCAATCTGTGGAATGACCTCGTCAGCCCAGCTGAGGAATTTGGACTTTGTCCTCAGGACAATGAGAAACATGGAAAGCTTTTAATTAGGGAAGTACTCTGGCCAGAATAGGATTTGGGACTGGCTGGCTGCAGCATAGAGCCAGGAATTGGCCTTAGGAGAAAAAGAATCAGAAGAAATGTCCAATCAGCCCCACAAGTGCCATTTCTGCTGGCCCCTGGGGGATGAGAAGCAGCTGGCCAAGCTAGAGAGGTTAACAAAGAGTGCCAGGAAGAAGAAAGGGCAGAAGGAGGGTCCCGAGACAGAGAACTTGGCTCCTGCAAGGAAACACACAGCGTTTATGTGATGAGAACTGGAGCGTTCAGTGGCAAGAGGCAAGGGGTACAGCCAGGGAGGAGCCCCGGGCCAGTCCCTGGCTTCAGAGGCTCTGTACCAGGTGGCACCATTTAAGGTCAAGAGGAAGCCAGTGAAGGATTTGAAGCAGAGGTAGTAGCGTGGTCAGAATTGTGTTTTAGGACAGTCATTCCCCCTGCAGCACAGAGAATTAACTGGAAAGGGTAAAAACAGAGGCAGGGGAATTGGTTGGCTGAAGAATGCCATCTGCAGATGCAAGATGAAGGGGGCCAAAGGGGTGGCTGTTGGGACAGGTGAAACACCACAGATCAGTGGATGTTCAGAGGGTGGGACCAACATGTCTTTGCGATTGAGGAGCTTTTTAAGATGGGAGAGATGTGATGGGTTGACAGACAGAAAGATTTAAGACACAAGGCAAAGAGGCTGTTCTTAAAGTCCATGAATGGAGGGGCAGGGTGGGTGGCTCCAGGGCACAAGATGGCGGCATTGGGTTTATGGTGCCACTTTGATAGGAGAGAAGGAAGAATGGACACAGGTAAGTTTGCAGGGTCTGTAGCAGGAAGTCGAGGGAGGCCCTGACCAACAACTGTTCTCTCTGTGATGCAGAAGCCGTTTTAAAGAGCTGCTATGGAGAATGAGAGAGAGGAAGTGGAGGGGTCTTGGCCTACACAGAGGTCCCCATTGGGCAGCAGGGGAGGTAGAGAGAGGAATTTGCCACATGTTCCTCTTGGCCTCAACAGTCACATTCCAGATTCTCAGTTGTGTCACCTGGAGCCCTGGATACTGGAGAGCATGTTCCAGAAACTTCTGTTCCAATCTGAGTGGTCTTTATGTCATATCCAGTCATATCCCACATGAGACCTCAGGCTTTCTGGGGACACTCAGGTTTCTGGAGGAGAGGAGCTTCCTCTGGACCTCGAGGGACCAAAACATGCCCCGTCATGACCAGTTTCTGCACGCTGACAGGGGCTGCCTTTTTGACTGTTCCTCAGGACCTGTGAGGATCCCAGGACAGAGCCACGGAAGTCAGCCCCAGCGACCGGGAGAGCCCCGCCAAGGATAAAACATACCACTTCCACCCTCACAGCCTGCCCTCCCAAACCTGGCGCTTGCGCCCTGAAACCTCAGCTCCCATTCACTTGGGGGAGGGGGGGTGCCAGCCCAGGCAGGCTGGGAGCAATTCCAACCACAAAAGGTTCCCTCTCTGGATCTGTTTCATCGTTACTTTGGGGTGAGACCATGGTGTTGTGGAGTGAAGCAGGCAACTTGCAGTTAACTTGTTTGAGCCTCAACTTCTCAATCTATAAAATGGATGCCTGCCCAGCAGGGCTGTTGTAAGGAAGGGCTAGTTATCAGTGCTGTTATTGCTGATTTTTTTCTTGCTGCGATTATATTCTACAGTATCAGGGATTCTAATTCAAGTCCTTTGCTGTCCCCGCCAGACCTTCTGACCTGAGTCCTGGGAAACAGACACATTCAAATCCCCTGCCCAGAGTGAGTGAGGAGGAAGGAGGTTTGGCAAGCTCGAAGACAGTCCCCTGCTGTAGGGAGCTAGCCCGGAGGGTACCCATAGGGTTATGGCTAATACTTGCTGGGTTCGACTTTACATGCTAACATTTAATCCTTCTAACAACCCTGTGATGTAAGCACTATTATCATCCCCATTTTATGAGAAGAAATTGGAGCGCTGAGATGGTAAGCAACGTGTCCAAAGTCACACAGCAAGTTAATGAGAGCCAGGGCTTGAATCCAAGTAGTCTGTGCTCTCAACTCACTTTGCTGCTCTGCTGAGCTTCTTAAACTTCATGCCTGTGGCTTGTGTGAGCCCATCATTGGCCTCCATACAAGGAAAAGGGACGTGGCCTTGCTCCGGGGGCAGTGGGACAAGGGAGTTGGGAAGCTGGATTGTCCTCCGCAGTCAGGTCAATCTGGGTCGAGGCTCCCAGGACAGAGAAGGTGCTGGCTGAGGGGGCAGGACAGGGTGCAGGGCTAGGGGCAGAGGCAGGCAGGGGCCGGAGCCTGAAGCCAGAGGAGGGAGGTCCAGAGAGAAGTCTGGCTGGGCCCCAGGTCTCCCACGAAGTCTAGCATCCCTGGGCTTTGAACCCGTGGGCCCAAATCATGCTCCCTCTTTGTGATTGGGCCCAAGCACTCGGAACACAGTGTAAATCACTCCTCAGAGGAGTCCAGTAAGGCCTCTTAGGACAAGGTCCAAGGTCCTGCTCAGGGGGCCTGCTCAGCCAGGCCTGATGCCCACAGCAGGTTCCTGGAGGAAGCGCTCCCTGCTGCCCCTGGCTGGGTGCTGGGCTCAGGGAAAGCAAGCCCTTACCTTCCCTGGATCCCTCAGAGGCTCTGACTCGGGTCCCAAAGAATATATGACAATGGGGACAGCAGATGCTGCCTTCTGCCTTCTGGCCCAGAACTGCAGGCAGGACACCCCCACTACCACCACCAGGTCGGCATGGAGGGAGCATAAGGGCAGGGAACAGGCCCAGCTGCAGCAGCTCCTCCCTTCTTCAGGACATGCCCTCCGCCCCTTAGTTATGCTACTCAAGGTCCTCCTCACGGTCTTGGGCTGGGGCCGCCTGTACTGCTGTCCCAGACCCAGGAACTTGCCAGACCTGCAAGAGTCAGACATGTGGGCGGGGACATGTGCACTAGGCTCTCCTGCCATGTCCTCCTCTGCTGACTAGCCCTTAGATGTCACTGTTTCCCTGTTTAGTCCTCAGTACCTCCTCAACTCTGCCCAGACCCCGATCTTCACTCCTGGCTCTCGGTGACCCCACTGCCGACGACGATGAGTCCCAAACACACACACGCAGACCAGAGTCCTCCCAGCTGCACCCAGCTGTCCCCAGGCATCTCCCTCTGGAAACTGCACATCAGGCATTGACCCCTAGTTCCCGCAAAGCCGGCCCCTCCTCAGGGTGTCCAGTCCCCCATCCAGAAACCAGGGACACCCCGTTGCTCCCTTTCTACTTCCCACAGCCACCAAGCCCGCCAACCCTGTGTCCCTTGTGTCTCTGAAATCTCTGTTCCTTGCCACAGCTTAGGCCGGTCTTATCACCTCTCTCTGGGTCTCTCCCCTCCAGCCCATTGGCACAGCATCCAGAATGACTTTTCTATCGTGATTACATCACTCCTCTGCTCAAAACATCCACAGATGAGCCTCAGATGCTCTCATGTTGAAGAGCAAGCTATCTTGGCATGATAGCTTGGCCCTAGCTGATCTGGTCCACCCTTCAACCTCATCATTGCCGAGGGCACCCCTTCACCCTCCACTTGCAGCCCGCCTTGACCTCCTGCCTTTTTCTTAAGCCTCTCCCTGTATCAGTCCTGCCCTCACCCTCCTTCTCTGCTGGCTCTTTCCTCAAAGGTTAGCATTGCATTCAGTGGGCATGTGTGGGGTGGCCACCAGTTTCCTGATAACTTCCCCTTGTCTAGCAATGACCTAAAACCAACAGGCAGCCTCCCCAAAGCACATTTGCACTATAGGAGCCTGCCACCGGTCACAGTGGGTTGGACTGGTGGTGGATACTTGACCCAAACTGGGCCGATGAGACTCTGTCACCGGAGTACTTGAAACTTGCCATCGAGAACTCGGGAGTCCCACGCATGGAGTGTCATTAACGCCCACAAGTGACACAGCACAAGAGGTACCATTCCTGTCCTCAGGCCGCTAGAGCCACCTGTTCCCTGTGCCACTGAGTCAGCTGTCCCTTCAATATTCTTCCCATTGCTTGCAACTGAAAAGGAGCTTAATTTTGTCCCTCCTTAAAACTGCCTCCCTTGCTTGGATTATTTGTTTTTTTGGTGTTGAGTTGTAGAGGTTCTTTATATATTTTGGATACTAACCCTTTATCAGATATGTCATTTGCAAATCTCTTCTTCCACTCAGGTGTCTTTAAGTTTTGCAGAAGACATGAACAGACATTCCACCAAAGAAGATATCCAGATGGCCAACAGACACATGAAAAGATGCTCAATGCCACTCATCATCAGGGAAATACAAATCAAAACCACAATGAGAGAGCACCTCACACCTGTCGGAATGGCTAAAATAAAAAACACGGGGGCAGATGGGTGGCTCAGTCCGACTTCAGTTCAGGTCATGATCTCACAGTTCCTGAGTTTGAGCCCCACGTCGGGCTTGCTGCTGTCAGCACAGAGCCTGCTTCAGATCCTCTGCCTCTCTCTCTCTCTCAAAATAAATTTTAAAAATTAAAAAACAAAATTAAATAAAATCAGGGCACCTGGGTGACTCAGTCAGTTAAGCGTCTGACTTTGGCTCAGGTCATGATCTCGCAGTCCATGAGTTCTGTGCTGATAGCTCAGAGCCTGAAGCCTGCTTTGGATTCTGGGTCTCCCTCTCTCTTTACCCCTCCCCTGTTCATGCTCACTCTCTCTCTCAAATAATGAATAAACATAAAATACAATACAATAAAATAAAATAAAATAAAATAAAATAAAATAATAAAATAAAGTAAAATAAAATAAAATCATAAAAAATGCAAGAAACAAGCATTGGCAAGGATATGGAGAAAAAGGAACCCTTGTGCACTGCTGGTGGGGATGCGATACGGTGCACCTGCTATGGAAGACACTATGGAGGTTCCTCAAGAAGTTAAAAATAGAATTACTCTATGATCCAGTAATTCCACTCCTGGGTATTTAACCAAAGATTTGAAAGGAGATCTGCACTGCTATGTTTACTGCAGCATGATTTACAATAGCCAAATTATGGAAGCAGCTCAAGTGTCCATCAATAGATGAATGGATAAGAAGAAGATGGTATTTATACACAATGAAATATTACTCAGCCATCAAAAAGAAATCTTGCCGTTTGCAATGACTTGAATGGAGCTAAAGAGTAGAATGCTAAGTGACATAAGTCAGTCACAGAAAGACAAACAGCCTATGCTTTCACTCACATGTGGAATTTAAGAAAAAAAAATGAACAAAGGGGGAAAAAGGGAAACCCAGAAACAAACTTTTAACTACCGAGAACAAACAGATGGTTACCAGAGGGGAGGTGGGTGGGCAGTGGGTGAAGTAGGGGATGGGGATTAAGAGTACAACTATTTGATGAGCACTGACTAATGTATGGAATTGCTCAATCACACACACACACACACACACACAAAACAAAGCAACCTCCCTTGCCCCAACCTCCCCAACAGCAAGGATGACCCTGCCCTCTTCCTCTTCATTGGTTCTTGACAAAGTTTTCCAAGTTCGCCTCACTCCCTCACCTTTCATCTACTCACTCCTCAGCCTGCAATAATTAAATTTGCTAAATATTTATTTAGCATCTGCCATGCGCAAGAATGACAACACAGAATAAGGCACGGCCTGTGGCTTCAGAGAGTTCACAGTCTACCTGTGGGGACAGGCACAGTAAGGGGTACGTGCAATTTGCAGTACAGATTAAAATAAACAGTGGCAAAAAATAAAAATAATAAATAAATAAACAAAATAATAAAATAAAATAAAATAAAATAAAACCATGGGAAGGGAATAGTAGAGAAACTCACGGGGTGTTATGAGACAGAGGGGCTCACAAAAGGCGTCCTGAAGGATGTCCCCGGGGGACATCTGAACAATTCTTCCAGCTATGAGTGACAAGGAACACTTTTATGCACAGGTTCCAATTCAGGAATAATAAAAATCAGTGACTCCTTTTTACTTTTGTTTAAAATGAAAATAGATTTATTAATGCCCGTGAAAAATGTAATATACTATAAACATTTAGGTCACTCACTTTATTGGTAGGGAAAATTTTCAACAAGAAAGTTGGCACTCCTGCTAAAATATTATCATCGGGCTCATATGAAATGTTGGCAGGTAGGAGGGCTATAGGGAGTCTAAGGACCAGGGATTTCCATCACAGTCATAGAGGATTTGCAAGAACAGAAGGGCAGTATAGGCTGGGGAGAGAATGTGAACAAAAAGTGCATGGAGAAACACCACGTAGGAGAGAAGGAAAAACAAATAATTAGTTTAGTAGGGAGTGATGTTGGGAAAGGCAAGAAAGGGAACCAAGAGGCTGACAGAGGCCTTATTTCCCTAGTCTGGCCCTTGGTAGTTGTCCTGAGAACAGCAGGGAGTCATTGAGGGTTGTTGAGCAAGAGAAAGTTTATCAGGGAAGGGAAGATTGCTCTATCCCTGGTTGGCCCTTAAGCCCTAGATACCTCTGTCCCTGAGGCTCATGGACCCTTTGTAGTATCAACTATCCTTAAGCTGTCAGGTATGAGTGGGGGGTATCCAAAGATCGGGGCTCAGAAGGAAAAGTGGTCCCTGCTACCCTCTGTCCCCAGCCCGCCAGCCCCAGGTTGAATGTAATTGTCCTCAATGAAGCCATCGTCATCTTCTTCACCCACCTCCGGGCAGACACCCTTCCCTGTCCCGGGCAGCGGGCGGTGCTGGTAGCTGGTACGGTATTTGCGGCAGAGGTGGCACTTAGCAGCAAGTGCAATGAGGAGAGAGAGGACCACAGCCCCCAGCACAACGCCTACCAGCACAGGCCATGCCCGGGCCCCAGTGCCCGGTCCAGGGGAGATGGCTGATGCTGTGAGGAGCTCTGAGGGCCCCACAGTGGCTGCAGAGAAAGCGACAACATTATGGATGAGGCCCCAGATGGGTTCCCTGGGGAAACCGAAAGGTGTGGGGACAGGGTCCTTCCCCCAACCCCCTCCTCGGCCTCCTTCCCATTCACTTACTTTGGTTTGCCTCACTCATGAAGGGGCCTGAAGACACCGTGAGCCTCAGCTTCTTCCAGAAGAGCTTTAGCTCCAAGGAGACCCCCCAGATGCCAGGCAGCCCTGGAGCACAGAGTCCTAGAACATACACACACGTGTGGGTGTCGGGGAGGCCACAGGTGCACATTCCAGGGCAGACTCACAGCCGTGTTAGGGCGCTGCACCAACTCTGGGCACTGGACAATTAACCGTAACCAACTGGGCACAAAAGAGAAATTAGCTGACTACCTGGGAATTGGCTATGTGTGTCAGGGAACACTGCAGGGTCCAGCTGTGAACGCAGCTGAAAAAAAATTATTCAGTGCTGGAACTTCCTAAGCATGTATGATTCAGGCACCAGGCTATGTGCTCATGGAACACCGTAAGGTGGGTATAAACATTACCCTCTCTGTAGATGAGGAGTCTGAGCCCCAGAAGGGTGAACTAACTCAGCCAAAAGTCCCAGGACTTGAACCCAGGTCTCTGATACCGGGGCCCAGAGCCCAATCTGCTACACTGCCTGAGTGGCCGAGGATGGGAAGTTGGGGCAGAGGCAGTTCTGGCTCCCAGGGGCCAGATGACAGCAATTGCTGAGAGCTAATGAACCAAAGTAGAGACCACATGAGGAGGACAGTGCCAGTTCCTACCCAGCCAGGGGACCCCTCTCCTCCTCAGTCAGGAGTCCCTGCTACCCCACCTTGATGCTCCGCTCTTCAGACACATCCCTTGTCCATTCACCTCTGTCTGCCCCCAGAGGGGGGCAGCATTCAGGGAGTAGCCAAATATAGATCATCTGGATCAGGAAATTATCAAGATAAGAACCACTAAGGCTACAGAGGAGACCTGAATTAAGGGAGTATCTGGAGGAAGACCATCTAGGCATGGGAATACCTATAGGAGGAGCTGCTGAATCAGAGGAATGTCTGGAGGAGCAACACCTGAATCCGAGGAGTATCTAGAGGAAGAGTACTTAGTTTGGGGAAGTACCTGTCAGAGGACCAGCTAGGGCTGGAGATTATTGCAGGTGGAGCACCTGAATCAGAGGAGTACCTGGGGAGGAGTATCCACACTAGGAAAGTACCTAGGAGAGAAGCATCTGGTTTAGGGGAGTACCTGCCATGTAGTCTTTAATACTGATATCTTAATGATGCCTTCTCTCCTCACATCCCACCTGTCACCAAGCCCCATCAGTTCTTCCTGGAACTATGTATCTCTGGAATGACTCTGTCCTTCCTCTGCACCCCACTGCCACTGCCCTAGTCCAAGCCACCTTCATCTTGTCATCTTGACTCGTATGACGGCCTCCTAACCATCTTTCCCCACCTCTAGTCCACTCCCCAGAGTGATGGACCTAAAGCCAAATCTGACCCCATCACTCTCCCACTTAAAAATCCTTCCAGAGCTCCCCAGGCCTTCAGGACTGTACATGGATTCTTCCGCATGTTCCTCAAGGCTCCACAATCCATCACATGGCCCTCTGGCCAACCTTGTCTTCTCCACAGTTCCCTCCCCCATGCTGCATACACACCCACCTCCCACCTCACCCACTCTCTTGTTTCCCAGCCACCCCCTTCTCAGTATTTTGAGTTCCTCATCCCTCAAGGACAAATCAAACCATGCCTGCCTGTGAGGTTGTCCCCTGACCCCCCGGATGACCCCTTCACTGGCCTACCCAGTCAGTACCTATCAGAATTGGCAGTTACTAGATGGGCAGCTGCCTGGGGGCAAGGACCAGGCTGATTAAAGTGTGCCCTGGCGCTGGCAGAGAGCTTGGTGCCCAGCTGTTCGGTCTGGGAAAGAGATGAGTATGGGGGAGCTGGAGAGTGAAGGGGGTTATTAGAAAGGAGAGCTAGGGGCTCCTGGGTAACTCAGTTAGTTAAACATCCAACTCTTGATTTTGGCTCAGGTCATAATCTTTTATCGGGCTCTGGGCTGACAGTGCAGAGCCTGCTTGAGATTCTCTCTCTCTCTGCCTCTCTCTGCTCCTCCCCCCACCCTCAAAATAAATAAATAAATAAATAAACATTTTTTTTAAAAGGAGGGCTAAAATCACTCATTCACTCATTAGATGTCTACTTTGGGCCCCACACTAGGCACTGGGTCCACAGAAAATAAGATTTTGTTAAATGGAAATGAATTGTATTCAATTTGAGGTCTGTAAGATTTTCTTCCCGCCCTGTCCCTGTGAATTCTTCCCAAGGACACACACCCCCACATCTCTTCCACCAACAAACACACACCCTCTGATCTCACAGATATACACACCCCGGCCTGATTTTGTGGTTCCTTTTCTGCTCCCAGGAGCCCTCAGGGATCTGTGGGATCCCCCTCCCCGGCCCCCCAATGTCTTCCCCTTCTGCTCCCCACCTGTAGAAACTGTGCACAGTCCTTGGATGAAGCTTCCGGCTGGGGCGGGCAGAACCTGAGCAGGTGGGTGGGCCAAAGCCACCGACTGACTCACCTGGCGATGCGGCAGGCAGGCGGGGCCAAATCCGCAGGTAAGGGCCGGGCCGCAGGCAACGCCTCCAATCAGGAGGACTAATTACGCTTCTTCCCCCAAGCTTTTGCCTTGAACCCTCTGGCGCACGCCCCGCCCCCACCCCCAGTGCCGGGTGCAGAATGTGGGGGGAGGGGAGGGGGTGTTGGTGCAGTCCGGGATCCAGAGAGGGGTCCTGCGGGCCCTAGAACGGGCTGGCAGACAGCTCAGCAGGTAGCTGCTCAGGCCGGCGGCCCTGACAAGCTAGTGAATTTCCCGTGACAGGTACAAAGTCCTGAGCTGGAAGAGGGAGCTTTGCAGGCTTGGGAAGGCTGTGGGCTGGAAGTGGAGGGTAGGAGGTGGGAATTCTTCCCTGACAAAGCCTCGGGGACCAAGGACGCTAAAAGGTGCCTGCAAAAGTGTGTGTGACCCTGTGCAGGGTGTTGGGGTGGGGGCGGGGGGGAAGGTAGGGAGTTGGGGATAGAGGTCAATGGCGAATTATCTGTGCCCTTGGGGCGTTACTGTGTACAAGAGTGTTTACCCGGATGGAGTCTTCCAGCCTTCATCTGGATCTCAGAGGATACTGGGAGCTCAGAGGGCCAGGCTGTGAACCCCTCTCCCTTTTGCCTTACGCCTCATCCCCAGGCCTAGTGCCTCCTTGTTGTTTAAGACCGAGCTCAATGGGACACCTGGGTGGCTCAGTCGGTTAAGTGTCAGGCTTCAGCTCAGGTCATGATCTCACGGTTTGTGAATTTGACCTCCCCGTCGGACTCTGTGCTGACAGCTCAGAGCCTGCTTCAGATTCTGTGTCTCCTTCTCTCTCTGCCCCTCCCCATCTCGTGCTCTGTCTCTCTTTCTCTCAAAAATAAACATTAAAAAAATTAAAAGTAAATAAATAAAAAGACCCAGCTCAAGGGTCACCTTCCCTGAGCTCCTAGTCCTCCCACACTAGCACCGCCTCCCCCCTGCAAGCCGCACCTTCTTCTTGTCCTGATCACCCCCCCACCCCCACCCCTTGCCATCTGCCCCTTTCACGAGGAGCTCTTTCCTAGCGGAGCCAGGTTTTGACATCCCTGGGTTCCCAGCACCTGACACAGGGCAGGTTCTCAGTAAATATTTAAAGGAGAAAGTGTTACGAGTTAAACCATGCAGGCACAAGAATTCACAAGGACCCACAGGGCACAGCCAGAGCAAGGGCTACAGTCAGGAGGTTTGCAAGTGGGGCATGGTAGAACCCAGGCTGGAAGGTGAAGGTCAGTTCATGCAGGACCTTGAATATCTTAACACGGAGTTGAAGTCCTACCGCCTTTGGCCCCTCCCGAACTCTCCCACCTTGTCTGTTACCTACCCAGCTCCAGCTACACCAAACTGTTCTCTATTCCCAGGACCCACCGCGCCCTCATCTCCCAGGCTTTTTGCAGGTGCTCCTCCTGGGCCCCTAACCCTTCCCACCAGCTCCTGCCCCCATGTGTCCATCTCAGAGCTGGCTGATTATTCCTCCCAGGCCAATTCATCACTCAGGCCCCAGCTCAAGTGCAAACCAGCCCTCCCTGATATGCACTTGTCTGGGTCCTTCCTTCCCTCCTTGGTGCCCCACAGACACTGGCCCTTCTCCCAGCTAACCCTGACTGCACAGCATTGTGATTTTCTCTTCATTTGGCACAGTCCCCCAGGAGCCAGTAAACATGAGGTAGGATCTGTGTCTGTCCTGTTCATTTCCACATCCCAACATCTAGAAGGGCAATAATAAGTGCTTCCGAAATGAATGAATGAGAAGAAAGGGACTATTACCCCAGATGGGGCAGTGAGGAGCCAAGGAAGGTTTGGGGTCTTGCTTTGATTTTGAATCCAGGAGATCATAGGATTCAAAAGATAATCATTGAACACCTATCAGTCCCCACCTGGGACTGAGCAGTCCCAGTGCTGGTTCTTTATTAGATTAAGGTATTCATATAGCATTACCCAATTCACATTAAAAAAAACACTCACCATTTTAGCCACTTTCAGGCCACTGTTCAGTGGCATTTAGTACATTCAGAATGTTGTGCAACCATGGCTATCTAGTCCTAAAACACTCTCATCACACCAGAAGGGTCCCCATCAAGTAGCCACTCCTCATTTCCTCCTCCCACCAGCCTGCATCAGCCACTAATCCATTTTCTGTCTCTGTGGGTTTGTTTATTCTGGGTACTTTTACAAATCCCATTTGTGCCAGATTTTTAATACACTATTTCATTTAAACCTCATAACTGTAGTAGGAGATAGATGTTAATTATCCCTTTAACAGATGATGCAAATAAGTCCCTGAGAAGGTAACTTCCGTGAAGTCCTACAGAAGAAGACAGCATCTGCACATCCACCAGTCATTCATTCAATGAATATTTATTGAACGCCCGTCACAGAGCCACAACCAGCCCATACAGCACACATGGCAAAATAGCAGAAGGCAGCTTGCTGGATGCCCCCAGCAGAGAACAGGCTGGATGTCAGCACCTGCCCCTCAGCCAGGAGCTCTGATGCAGTGAACAACCTTTACAACCTTCCATGGCAGCCCTGGCAACCATGTGGTAGGCTCAGTGCTAGCACTGGGAACAAAGTTCCCACCACCGTATAGCTTTCATTCTGCTTGGGAAGACAGACAATACCCAAGTGAAGAAATAAATTAGTTTAGACAATGGTGAGTGCAGTGAAATGTAAAATAGCTGAGGGGCACCTGCGTGGCTCAGTCTGTTAAGCGTCTCGACTTCGGCTTGGGTCATGATCTTGTGGTTCATGTGTATGAACCCTGTGTTGAGCTCTGTGCTGACAGCTCAGAGCCTGGAGCTGCTTCAGATTCTGTGTCTCCCTCTCTCTCTCTGCCCCTCTCCCACTCATTCTCTTTCTCTCTCTTTCTCTCTCTCTCTCTCAAATAAATAAACATGTAAAAAATTTTTAAATAAAAGAAACAAGAAAAGCTCAGATCCTAGACATATTCTGAAGCTGACATGATTTTCTGACTGGATGTGAGGTTTGAAGGAGGAAAAAAGAAAGGAATCAAGAATCACTGCAAAGGTTTCTTCTTTTTTTTTTTTAATGTTTTATTTATTTCTGAGAGAGAGAGAGACAGCGTGAGCAGAGGAGGGTCAGAGAGAGAGGGAGACACAGAATCTGAAACAGGCTCCAGGCTCTGAGCTGTCAGCACAGAGCCCAACGCAGGGCTCGAACCCACGAACCGCGAGATCATGACCTGAGCCAGAGTCAGCTGCTTAACCAACCGACTGAGCCACCCAGCCACCCCGGGAATCACTGCAAAGTTTTGACCTGAGCAACTAGGAGGAGGCTGGAGTTGTCATCTACTGAAATGAGGAGACTCTGGAAGAAGCAGGTCGGGGGAGGGCAGTCAGGACCTCAGTGGTGGACATGTTAGTGGTGAGATGCCCATGAGACACGCAGGCTGTATCCCAGACAAGCCATTCCATAAACTAGCCTGAACATTGCAGGAAGGTAAGGTCTGCACAAACATGTTTCAGAACCAGTAAGATGTGAATGATTTATAAAGCCAGTCGCCTAGATGAGATCCCCAAAGGGAAGTGTGGAAAGAGAAGAGAGCTGAGGACTGAGACTCGGAGCATGCAGGGAACGGAGGTCAAAGAGGGGAGCAAAGCAAGGAAGGTAGGACACAGACACAGGAGAGAGAGGGGGAGGGAGACAGGCGGGGAGGGAGGCGTCTGGGAAACTGGAGGAGAGAGCATTTCAAGGGCAGGAGCTTGGCTAGCTACGGCAGATGCTGATGATAGGCCAATGAATCTATGGACTGAGAACTGACTTTGAAATTGGTCATGTGGCGGTCACTGGCCACCTTGACAAGAGCAGTTTCACAGCGTGATGGGGACAAATGCCCAGCTGGGCATGATGTGTGATGTATGAGCGACGTGATGTATGGGAGCAGAGGAGGAGAAGACAACTCTTTCCCGGAATCTTGCTCCAAAAGGAGCAGAGTGGGGCAGACTCTGGAGACAGGGGTGGGATCCAGGGAGGGTTTTCATTTTTTTTTAAGGCTAGGAGCTTTTAGACCATATGTGTATGCTGGTAGGAATAATCCAGGAGAGAGGAAACTGATGACACAGAGAGAAGGGACAATGGGAGTGAGTCCTTAAGGCATCGAGGGGTGTGGGGTCAAGTGCACAGGCGGAGGGTTGGGGTTGGACAGGAGCAGGGAGAGTCTCTCTGACGCAGTGGCACATACAGGTGAAATGATGGGAGCCGCTGGGAGTTTGCTTCTGACGGCTTCTGTTTTTCCAGAGAAACAAGAAGCAGTGTCATCAGCTCAGAGTGAATAGTGTGGGTGGGGGTGATGGAATTGGGGTTTGAGAAGGTGTGAATGCAGGACACAGAATTGGTCTGGCCGGGATTGGGGATGTGCCTGGCAAAACCAATAAAGTCAGAGAGGGGCAAGGGAGCCGAGCGATAGGCAAGGGACTGGTTGCCGTCATGGCCCACGCAACCCGGGCACTGGGGGAAAGAGGGAAGTGAGGTCCAGGCGCAGGAGGTGTGAGGAGCCCTGGAAAAGTGGGAGGACGGATGGGTTTTAGGAGCGATTGCTGCTGTGCCAGAGAGAATACGCGGAAAAAATAGGATGCGGCCAGCAGATGGTGGTGTATAGAAGTGGGGGCTACCCCGGGGATACAGTTCTTAATACAGATGCACCCCAGGATGTGAGCCACGGAGTGGTCCTCAGATGGGGGTCCACAGACCGATGGTGGTTTCACTATTCCCTGAATCCTGTTTTTGTTTTTTTTTTTTAATTTATTTCTAGGAGGGAGAGAGAGAGAGAGACAGCATGAGCAGGGGAGGGTCAGAGAGAGAGGGAATCACAGACTCTGAAACAGGCTCCAGGCTCTGAGCTGGCAGCCAGCACAGAGCCCGACGCGGGGCTTGAACCCACGAACCGCGAGATCATGACCTAAGCGAAAGTCGGACGCTTAACCAACTAAGCCACCCAGGCGCCCCCCCCTGAATCCTGTTAACTCAGTCTGCTAGTCAGAGGCCTGTAAAAAACTTCCATTAGTAAATGGAAGAGACAGAATTTGAACCCCAGGCTTCTGACTCAAAGTCCAGCACCTTTCCAGTTATACCCCAACTAGAGCCCTCTGTTCCTGTGAGTAAAACTTACCATCAAGGGGTTCTATTCCTCATGGTCATTTGTAGTGACAGACAGCAATCACTTCAAAGATTTGATGGCACCTCCCAAAGGAAACAGGCGGGTGCTGCTAACAATAGAACAGGGAGTGGACGCTGAGCAAGCAACAAATAAGGCGTCCTGCTCCCCACCCGAACCCACTCCCTTGTCCATCTGACCCAGCCCCTGCCTGGGACAGACCCAGGGGCCTTCGCCTCAGGGTAGTTGTGGTCCCTTTGCAAGAAGCTGATGAGAGCAGGAAAATGCTCACAGTTACAGGTCTGCATGTAGTAGGTGTTCAATAAAAGCTTGTCAGAGGGCACCTGGGTGGCTCAGTCTGCTATGTGTCTGACTCTCGATCTCAACTCACGTCTTGATCTCAGAGTTTGAGCCCAGCCTTGCGAAGCCAACTTCAAAAAAGAAAAATAATTAAAAAAAAAACAAAAAAAAAAAACTTGTCAGATGGATGAAGAGTTGGAATTCCTAGGGGCTCAGCTGGTCTTTCCAGGTTAAGAATTGGTATTAACCCTTTGTCCTCTGTATGCAGGAACCTCTGTTCTATTGTGAACAGATGGCCCCTTTAAGTAGACAGAGGACCCCTTCTTGCAAGCTCCCTGGAGGAGTCAGCATCTCTTTACCACCACCCTACATTTTTCCTCCTCCATTCAACCTCCACCTTTCCTGAGGCTGACCTCCTGGATGTGACCCAGCATTCTGAGCGTCCCTGAAGTTGTCCCAGTGGGGAGTGGGCTTAAAGCTCAGTGAAACCAATCCTCTGGCCCAGTCATCACCAAGAAGTCACACTTCACTGAGGTAAGTTCAAAGGATATATCCCAGCAGAACTTTGCAGACCCAGACCTGAGACCAGGGAGACCCTGGAGATGGGACCTTCCAGTGTTGCCTCACTTCCTCAAGGCGGACAAGCCTGTCCAGGGCCACAGTATTCCAGAAACCCTGAGGGAGAGCTTTACCAAGCTTCTTTAGTCCCAACCACACCACCCTGAAACTCCAGTATAATTACCTCAGATGGTTGCCCCATCAGTCCACCATCCAGGTTCTTGGGACAACTTCTTCCCAAGTCACCAGCTCCATCTTGCCTCATTTGATATATAATTAGAGATCACTCATGCCCAGTGTACTGAGGTATCAGTGTGCAGCCCACCCCGCCACCCCCTGCCATGATCAGTTTTCCCTGGAGGCAGTGGGTCCGGGAGGACAGAGCTCAGCAGGGGACATCTCCCACCAGGGATGACATGTCCAGGCAAGTGGCGAGAGGTGGCAGGCCTGCTGTACAGAGTGGCCCCATCATGCTGTCCCCTCCCAGCCCTGCCTCCCCGGGCCCCGTGCGATGGGAGCAATCATCTCTCCCACAGTCTTGCTTTCTTGTGGGTCTCTGGTAAGAAAGTGGGTGGGGGGGAGCTGGGGCCCAGCTGAGACACCCTAGGAATATTGGGGTGTCCCGTGTCTTCTGCTACCATTTAAGGCTGAAAGGAGGCATGTGTCCCCCTGGGGACAGGGAGCCCTCGCCCCATGTTGTACTAGCGTCCCTTCCTCCGGACGGAGCTGGCAAAGCACCAAGGTGCCTTCAGGGGAAAAGTGTGTCAAGAAAAGGGTGGTAGTTGGGGCCCTGCCTTCAGATGTTTCCTTGACACCCCTGTGTCACCACCAATGAATCGTGAGAGCTAATTGTCCTGTGCCGTCATTACCTCTAATCCTCAAACAATATTTGAAAGGAGATCGAACAAATGGGAAGAACCCCTCCCCCCCCCATCACTCACCCAGGCTGTGGATTCTGTGGGATGAGGCCGTGGCCTCTGGTGGCAACTTTCTCTCATAAAGTGTGCTTTGTATTCTAAGGAGGCATGCTATTGTTTGAGGCAGAAGGACAACAGGCTTTTGTATTGTGTGCTCTTGGTTCTAGGATTTCAGGGTAAGGAGGGTGAAACAAGGTCCTGGTGTACCTTCACGGCCAGACGCCCTGAAAAGTCGGGCCCGCCCATCTCTGCAGGGCCCCCACTTGATCATAACCCAGCACAGCACTGAATTCCTTTTTCCAGAGTAAAACCTCTAATGCTTTCAGAGTCCGTAAAGGGTTGGCTTTTCTTAAATCATTTTTAGGAGTTTGGAGGATGACACATGCCCTGGGTAGCAGCCTCTCGGCGAATGCTGCTGGAGACTTTAAAAAAAAAAATTTTTTTTAATGTTTATTTATTCTTGAGAAAGAGACAGAGCATGAGCAGGGGAGGGGCAGAGAGAGAGGGAGACACAGAAGCAGGCTCCAAGCTGTCGGCACAGAGCCCGACGCGGGGCTCAAACTCACGAACTGTGAGATCATGACCTGAGCCGAAGTCGGACGCTTAACCGACAGAGCCCCCCAGGCACCCCTGTGCTGGAGACTTTAACTTTTCTCTCTAGTAGGACGGTCCAGCAGGCCTGGTACAGCGGTAAGCTCCCTGGCCATGGACCAGATTATGTGGGGTCAGAGCCGAGCTCCACCATTTAGCTAACTTTAAGTAGCACCATTTCCTCACAGGCAAAATGGAGATAATAATAAGGAAACCTACCACAAAGGCGGAGAGCCCATGACAAGGCATCAGCACCTTTACCAGACACCTGTAAATGTTTAATAATTGTTAGTCACGGTGATGGCAGTTGGTCAGTGTTCCACAGAAGGCTGCTGCTTGTGTTACTGGGTCATTTTCATTCTGACCAAGGTCAATAAACGTCTGTTAAGTTTTAAGTAAGTCCTGAGCTTTGAACCATTGGAACCCACCCCTCTGTGGGGCGTTGATTCTGGGCTTCTGGCCTCAGAGGGTTTCTCTGGGCCAAATGGCCTTTGTCAAGCAGTTTTCATGAAAGGGACTTCATTCAAAGCCCTGTTGGATTAACTGGGGCTTCCTTTAAATAAGGGCTTGTTCTCAGAAGCTGTCTTTCTCCAACAAGGAGAAAGAATGCAATGGATCCCAAGTAATCAACAGTTTTGATCACAGCTTGTCACAGACACCTGGCACATCTTTTCAGCCCCAGTAAAAACACACACTCCCTGACTAACTCCAGGAACACAGTCTCAGCTGATGTTCCAGAAGCATTTACTGACAGACTTCCTCTCACATAGTTATTTCCTGGAAGAAGAGCAAAACCTGTTTTTGAATTGATGACACGACTTTAGTTGCTGCCAAAGTTAATTAATCTTTTACTATTAATCGTTACTGACAATAGACCTAAAAAAAAACTCAAAAGAATTACTTTCTTTTTTTTTCTTTGCTTATCAACGTGGAGAATGATGTATTGGTTAAGTCAATTTCAGGCGAAGACAGAGATTTAGGAATTGGGGGAACACGTTGCTTATTTCAACCAAAAGAAAACTTCGTACTTTGCGTAGGCAACATTTTACTTGGTTTTTCAAAAAGCAATTGTGACAAAGAGGAGAGAAAGATAAAGCACTTATGGAATATATAAAGACAGCAGCATTTGGGGTTGCACATAACAAAGAAATATCTTAAATACTTTTCAAAATATTCTAGGAGCCAATACACAAGGGCATGCTTCAGGAGCACATAGGAATGCAAAGGGGAGGGCATGGTGGAACTACCCATTTCCTTTAACCTCAGGGAGGAAAACAAAGCAGCATTCAACTTCACATACTGACTTCACACAGTTTGTATATCACAGCTTGACTTACATCCAAGAAGCAAAGATGCAACCCTCACGCTGTTCATTTTCAGAAATAATCGCATGGACACCAGGTGACCCGCCCTTCTGTGGCAGGCTCCCTTGGGGAGGAGTCTCAGCGACTTACAAGAAGGCCGTTCGGATACTTACTCCGCTGGCCTTGACGTCAGTTTTGAGGGACAACTTGGAAAGATTCGTCTTCTTTGCCCTCTGTCGACCCACCAGCCCTAAATTTCACCAATCGTGTTTTGTGTGTAATTTACATGACAATCTTACCCAGATGGGTCTCCATTCCACCACCATTTCTGTAAGAAGACTGTGGAACATGTCTACATAGAAAATGAAGTTGATTCATGGGCATTTTCAAAGGAGTCTGTCAGATGTTTCCATAAATAAATGTGATTTAAAACCCTTAGGGCCGGTTAAGAAGACACATGGGAGGCCATGGAAGGCCATGGAAGGGATATAAATCAGCGTGTGGTCTGAGTGACCTGTTAAGGGAGGCTGGTGGACCTTGGAGAGTTGGGCCTCTCTGTCCTTCTGGAACATAAGGGTCACTTAGACAATGGTGGGCCCAACCCCTTGGGTAACCATAGGAAATGAGCCCTTAACTTTCCTAAAGTAAAAGTCAAGAAAGAATGCTTTGGTTGGTTTACAACTGAGCACTCCCTCCAACATGGTACTTAATACCACAACCAGACGTTCACGTTCCTGAGTTGTCTCCTATGTAGTAGAATGCTTTTCGCCTTTTTTTAGGTTAAGGAGATAAATATAAAGAGCGGAATTACCTTTATGTCACATGAGTTTTACTTTGTTCTCAAAGAGGTAATATGGGTCGGAGATCAGAAAAATAGAAAAAGTGGACAGTGATAGTTCTGGCTCCCAGTCCCATGCTCTCAACCACCTCATTCTGCTCACCCCGAGTACTTAACTTTTATGAATTTCTGGGGTGTCCTTCCAGTTTCTTTATGCAAATACAAGCACTATGAATATGCATATTTATTTCCTCCCTTCGTACGTGAAAGCGAACATACTGTTCTGCGTCTTATTTTTTTCACTAGTGTGTCTCGGAGAGCCTTATATAGACTTAAAGAGTTTCTTCAACAATTTATATAGCTGCAGAATATTCCATCATATGGCTTCCTCAACATCTATTTGCCCAGTCCCATGCTGACCGACACTTGGGTTTTTCCGATCTTCTGCCGTTACATAGAGTGCTGTAAGGATGAGTTCCCAAGAGTGTGAGTCGGAGAATGCATGTATTTGGGGTTTTGACAGATATTCCCCAATTGCCCTCCATGGGAGCTATACCAGCACGTATCATATGTGAGCCTCATCACCCATTTCCCAACAGCCTCGTCAAGACTGTGTTTTTGCCAAACTGGCAGATGAAAATGGTACTTAGGAAGAGTTTTACTTTGCAATATTCTTTTTATGAATAAGGCTGAGCACATTTTCATATTTTAAAGATCTATTTGCATTTAATTGTCTATAAACTTTTCATAATCATGAAATTGTGAGTTAACGTATTATCTTTTTTATAGTCTTTGCCCATTTACCTGTTGGATTTTATGTGTTTTTATTGATTTCTAATCAGCGATATGAGTTACAAATATTTTTGACAATTGTTCCCCCCCCTTTTTTTTTTTGCCTTTCAGGTTTTTCTTATATATAGCAAATTTGATTAATAATTTCTTTTAAGGTCTTTGGTTTTGAGGCTTAGTTAGAAAGGTTGCCCAATCCAAAGTTAGAAGGGAATCCACTCACATTTTCTTCTAATTCTTTTGTGGGCCTGATTTTTTCCGTTTAAATCTTATACTCATTTGGAGTTTACCTTGACATATGATATACAGATCCGACTTCATTTTTTTACACACAGCTACCATCTGTTGCAACACCATTTATTAGAAAGGCCAACTTTTCCCACTGATTTGAAATACCACGTTTTAGTCTATGCTAAGTTCCTGTGTAATGGGGTCCATTTCTGGATTTTCTCTTCTATCGGTGTATTTGTGTGCCAGTTCCACGTTGGTTTAATTACTGAGCCTTTGTATGTAGTATGTTTTCCATCCTGGAAAATAGTGCTGTGAAGTAAACCACCCCAAAACTTGGTCATTCCAAATAAAATTGTTGTATTATATCTCCCAGTCTCTGTAAGTCAGGAATTCAGGAAAGTCACTGCCAGGCGGTTTATCAGGCAGTTAGGTTACCAGACAGTAACTACAAGTGGGAAAGTGTTGGAGGGGAGAAGCTGGAGCAGCTAGGGGCTGGCCAGCCAGCTCATTCTCATCAGGTGACTTCAAGGTTTCTGTATGTGGACTCTGCAGGAGCTGGTTTGGGCTTCCTCACAGCGTGGTGGCTTCAGAGAAGTGGGAAGGTTTGCATGGCAGCTCAGAGAGATGGTGCAAGTGCGTCCAGGAACTAGAAGCGTCTAGTCTTTCTGATCTGGGCAGCCTCACATCCTCTGCGTTTGTCTTACCGCCAATGACTCCATCCCCTCCAAAGCCAAGAAGAGGAAACATGGTTCCACCTCCCAGTGGGGTGAATGTCAAGATCACATTGTAAGAAAAACATGTAAGGTGGGAGATACCGTTGCTGCCAATTCGGGAAAATATAAGCTGCCACATATTCTGATAGCGCCGGAACACCCTTCCCTGGTCTTCTGTGTCAGAGCTTTCCTGACTATTCTCACCAGAAGTCTTTCGAGTAGGCTTTTTAGAAATCTGATACTTGAGGTGAATTCACTGATAATCATGTGTTAACCTTTTATCTTTTTTATAAAGTACAGTTAGTTCTCGTTATGGAGAAGTCCTCACTATCAGATGTGATTTCGTTTCTGAAAAGTACGCTTTTAAAGAACCAAGCAGTAGGAATGGATGTTGGGTTTGGCAACAGAGGGTGGTTCTAAGACAAAAAGCACTGCCTTGACCCGTGTAGTAATGGATTCAAGTTGGAGACATCCTGTGAACTCACGTTTAGCTTAATATAAATACAAATTGTTAAATACAGAAATACTTACAGACATGTGCCTATGCAGAAGTTGGTGTAAATACATAGATTTACTTGCTCTGTTGGCTGAGGGGGGCCTAGCAGCAGTATCCCAGGATCAGTGAGCATACCTGGCACCCAGCTTTTGTTTTCTAAAGTCATTCTCAAGTAAAAGAAAGCATAGCTCCTCGGAAATGGCTGATTCTAGGGGCACCTGGGTGGCTCAATCAGTTAGGTGTCCAACTTGGGCTCAGGTCATGGTCTCATGGTTTGTGAGTTCGAGCCCTGTGTCAGGCTCTGTGCTGACAGCTCAGAGCCTGGAGCCTGCTTAGGATTCTGTGTCTCCCTTTCTCTTTATGCCCTTCCCTTGCTTGTGCTCACTCTCTCGCTCTCTCTTAAAAATAATTAACATGAAAAATTTTTTAAAAGGAATGGCTGATTCTAGGAGTAGAACATGAAATATACAAGATGAACCTGGAACATCTTGTTCATGCCAGGAAGTTAGGAAGTACTGAAACACAAACAAACAGCAGCAACAACAAAACCCTACATGGTGGGGATACATCAGAGGAACAGAAGAGTCGACTGAATGGCTGAAGATAGAACAATTCAAGCGATAAAATTAAGTTGCATTGGATTATAACCCGAAGTGTGAAGGAACTATCCATGAGTCCGTAGTGTTATAAATAAATGCTTGACTAGACAAAGAAGTGGAGAGAGAGACACATCTCCCTTTCAGAAGAATTCTGAATAATTTATGTAAAGTCTCAATAAAAAGGAACAGATGTCCCCCTTCCTTATGTGTGGGCTGCGTACGTATAGTGACTTCAGAGAGGACAGTGCAGAAAAGCAGGAAAAGAAGAGCAATGGTACAGTGCGAAAACCTGAAAAATACCACCTCAGCTAGGTGCTCAGGGTCAATATCAACAGTGATAAACACATTGATGGTATGTAGCCTTGATATGACAGGATGAGAATAGCATTTTACCTCTCTGGTCTTGTCCCCCAAAACCTGTAACCCCAGCCAAATCAGGAGAAAAATATCAGACAAATTCCCATAGAGGGACATCCTGCAAAATACTTGACCAGTACTCGTCAAAATTATCAAGGTCATCGAAAACAAGAAGCCAGAAAAACTGCCACACCAAGACGAGCTTAAGGAGACATGGCAACTAAATGTGATGTGCTATCGTGGATGGAATGCTGGAAGAGAAAAAAGGCATAGGGAAAAACTGAAGAAATCCAAATAATCTATGACTTTGATTAGTAATAATGAATCAATATGGACTCATTGCTTATGGTAAATATATCATACTAATGTAAGATGTTAATAGTAGGGGAAACCAGGTGTGGCACATATGGGAACTCTGTACTATCTCCTCCATTTTTCTGTAAGTCTAACACAGTTTTTTTTTTTTTATATTTTTTAATTTATTTCTAGGAGAGAGAGAGACAGCGTGAGCAGGGGAGGGTCAGAGAGAGAGGGAGTCACAGACTCTGAAATAGGCTCCAGGCTCTGAGCTGGCAGTCAGCACAGAGCCCGACGCGGGGCTCGAACCCACGAACCGCGAGATCATGACCTAAGCGAAAGTCGGACGCTTAACCGACTAAGCCACCCAGGCGCCCCAAGTCTAACACAGTTTTAAGAAGTACAATCTAATAGAACAAACAAAAAAGCACTGCCTCCTTCAGCTCAGCAGAACAAGATGCATGGGAGCCTGTGAGCTGCAGGCATAGGCAGTGCCAGCATTGCTCATCGTTCTGAAGCTGAGGAATCCCAGCCAGGTGCCACCAGCCCCATCCCTGACTTCTTCTCAGGGTCAAGGTGAAAGGTCAGGTAGTCCCTTGATTTAAACCTAAGATGAGGGAAACAGATATTTTCCCCAGGACCAGCACCATCTGAAGTACAATCTAAGTGAGGCCTTGACCAGCCAGCCAGCCCTCATCCCTAAGGCTAAGCTCCCACCCAGCCTCTTCCCCACTACTCAACATGGTCTTCTGCTCTCCCTTTTCCCCCCGCTTCCTCCCCTTCCCTGCCACCCCCAGCCTCTATTCACAGAAGAGAATGGAAGATGGGAGATGGACCAACTTGGAAAGTAGTCTCCCACCCCAAATAAGCAAATACAGCAGGTCTCTCATGGTCTGGAGTCCTCAGAGCACCATGGGGTCAAGTAGGACACTCATAGGTCATACTTAGCCAAGGAGACCAACATAGCCAACTCAACCCCCATCATTTTGGAGAAGGTCTGTCCTTCCCATCACACCCCAAGAGAACTTTGAGCCACTGTGTAGGAAAGATGGAATTCCATCTTGAGATAGTTTAAGACTCTTAATGTCTTACAGTCAAGACAGAGATGGTACACAAATCAGGAAGGCCTGTGTTGGGAATGCCCAGTGCAGAGTCTTTATATGTCTGTTTATGTAGAGCTACAGAGTGTTCTGAACAGCGAGGGAAAAAAGAAGTGTATCCTTACAGATGACCCTTCCATACCCCTGTTGGACTTCCTTATTTCTTGTGACCCACACTTCCTTGCCACTTGCACAGCCACACCATAGGCTCTGTCATACCCCAGAAATGCTATAATCCTCAAAACTAGTTCAGACCTCGGCTCTGACCCCAGCCACCTATCCTCTAACCCTCTTTGTCTGTTTCCCCACTAGACTAATGTGTTACAAAGAGACAAGGGCAAAAAACAAGTGTAAGCATTCGAGAATATTTCTATCAATCTGACGTTGCTGCAAGATGTCTGAGTGCTCTACCCGTGGGCGTGTGTAGACCATATCAGGTATTAAAGAATCCACAAGCAGTGAGCAGTGAGGCCTGCCTATCAGGCATGCACAGTAGGACCACACATTGGTCCCTGTGATTTGAGCAGCTGCATAGTCTGCTCCTCCACCTCTCCTATCTTCAACCTTGAAGCAAGTATATCTTGTTCCTCCTATAACTCTTCTCTGAGAGAAACACCTCAAAGTTCAGGCATTCACCCCTTCCCTTCTGGTTTCACTTCTTTCTCAGCCCAACATGGATCCCAGAGAGAACCTCCATGAACACACACCATTCAGTGCATCTCCCGGTCTCCACCAGGGGTGAATCCACTTCTGATTCAGGCTGCTGATGGGTGCTGGATTCCTGTGAGAGGACCACCCTTCATGGGACAATGCAAATTGGGCATTCCCTCTAAGGAAGACCCAGCCCCTACCCATGCCTTTGCCTGTTATAATATAACACGACAAACGCATTTATTTATTCATTTGTTTATTTATGTTTATTTACTTATTTATTTTTGCCAAATAGATCTAGAGAACCAGTTAGTTGCAGTGGTGTTGGTTATTTGCAGCTGTGATCCCTGCCTATAGGGAGCTCACTGTCCAGTAGAAGATTACCAAGAGTCACGCATTACAAGGAAGTTGAAGCTCATGTATCAGAGATATAGGAGACCATGAAAGAGTATAGCTGTCACTGAAGAAGTACACACATGCTGTAGCCGGGCAGTAGCTGGGCACCGTGTGTGTGTGTGTGTGTGTGTGTGTGTGTGTGTGTAGCGAGAGAGAGAGGTGGTCAGTGGGGGGAGAGGGAGGTTAATTACGTCCCTCTGTTCAAAATGGAAAAGACAGCTTCTGTTATCATTTTTCTCAGACTGAGTAATGATTAGCACACACAGGAAAGAAAGTAGCACAATCAGGGGTGGGCACTCCTATGGCCAAATCGGATCCTGTGGTTTTGCAGCAGTTATTCTGGAACCTAGCCTCCCCACAAGAGAAACATCATTCCAAAGGAACCTCGGTATGGATCAGACATCACTACATGTGTCACTAAATCAAACACTGAGCCTCTAATAGGAACCCCAGTAAAATATGGGCCTTGCCCAAAAGGGTAGGTTGGCTCCTATTCTTTGGGCAAATGGCCTGAAGCTTCAAGTCTTCAGGTTTCTGCCATGAAAGGATCTCTGGTGCCTTTTAGGCTACACATTTCGAAGCATGAGGTTGGTCCTTGTGGCTGCGTCTTAGTATGTGGCACAGGGTCTGGTACCCGGGAGGAGGCTTGGAAGGCAAGTGGATGCAGACATAGCTTCCTGTGAAGCTATGGGCTTGTCCCCATCTTGGTTTCATTAACCCGCTTCTAGAGAAGGACTGTGCTGTCTATGGTTTGAATGTTTGTGTCCCCTGCCCCAAAAAACTTTCATGTTGAAATCCTCAGGCCCAATGGGGTGTTAGGAAATGGGGCTTTGGAGGTGACTGAGCCATGGTGGCAGAGCCCTCATGAATAGGATTCATGAGACCTTTATTAAAAAGGTCTGCGGGACGTCTGGGTGGCTCAGTCCATTAAGCGTCCAACTTCCGCTCAAGTCATGATCTCACGGTTCGTGGGTTCGAGCCCGGCGTTGGGCTCTGTGCTGACAGCTAGCTCAGAGCCTGGAGCCTGCTTCAGATTCTCCCTCCCTCTCTGACCCTCCCCTGCTCGCACTGTGTGTCTCTCTCTCAAAAATAAATAAAACATTAAAAAATTGATTTTAAAAATCAAAAGGTCTTCGAGGGATGCCTGGGTGGCTCAGTCAGTTAAGCATCGTTGGCTCAGGTCATGATCTCACGGTTCATGAGTTTGAGCCCTGCATCGGGGTCTGTGGTGACAGCTCAGAGCTTGGAGCCAGCTTTGGATTCTGTGTCTCCCTCTCTCTCTACACCTCCCCTGCTCACCCTCTGTCTCTGTCTCTCTCTCAAAAATATAAACGTTTAAAAAAAAAATGGCCTAAGGGCACCTGGGTGGCTTAGTCAGTTAAGCGTCCCACCTTGGCTCAGGTCATGATCTCATGGTTCGTGGGTTCAAGCCCCGCGTCGGGTTCTGTGCTGACAGCTCAGAGCCTGGAGCCTGTTTCAGATTTTGTGTCTCCCTCTCTCTCTGACCCTCCCCTGCTCACACTGTCTCTCTCTCTCAGAAATAAATAAAACATTTAAAAAAAATTTTTAACTAAAAAAAAAAAAAGGTCTACTAGAGCTGTGAGAGCTCCCTGTCCCCTTCTGCCCTGTGAGTGTCTGTGACCTGGAAGAAAGCCCTCACCTTGACAGTGCTGGCACCTGACCTCCAACTTCTAGCCTCCCAAAAGGTAAGAAATAAATGTTTTTTATAAGTCACGCTGTCTGCAGTATTTTTATGGCAGCCCGAAAGGACCCAGGAGACTACTTCTCCAAAAGCCACAGCCCCAAATCTAGTTAACCTATGAAAAATACACCGCGATTTTCACGATCGCTGGAAATAACTGACCCCATCGAGCACATGTAGAGCCACCAGCTCCACAGCCCACCGTGGAGCAGGAGGCTGCCCCATTGGGTCTTGAGCGCTCCAAAAACACAAGTCCATTTTCTAGTTGTTAGGGGCAAATGATAGTTAATTTCACCTCCCTTTCCTTTCTGGTCCAACCACAGCCTCTTACCAGTAACACTCCAACTGTCCCGAAAACTTGCCGTTTGGAAACTAAAATTGGCACTTAGAGTTTAAAAATCTCAATGTAAAGGGCACTAAAATCTCCACCTCAGCTTTCCACTAGGAAGCCCAACTGCCCTGAACCCCCCGGCAACCGGACAACACGCCAGGATGTGCCCACACGCCAACGGCTGGAATTCCCACCTTTTGCAGGAAGGCAGCTTTCTCAACAGTGAATTATTAGCCTTGTGTAGAGCTGGTCATGCTGCTATTCCTGTGCTTAAAAAAAAAAAATTATCTTTAGTTTAGTTTGGCTCTTTCATTATCCATTATCAACTCAGTTTGTTTGGGTTCTCAAGGCTTGCCCTTTCAATGTGTAGAGCTGCATAGGTACATTAGCATTGTTTTTAGCCTGTGACTTCCCAGTGACAGAAGCTTTAAGATTTGCATTATGGTTCTAGGTATTCCTATTGTGACAGCAGATCCATGTATACCCCACTCGAAACGTGTCTGTGCAGTGATATTTCTTTTGTGACATGCTATCTATAAATCAGCGCTATTTAAATTACTTGCAGCCATGTTCCCTGGGGCAGCGCATACATTAAATTCTCAGCAACATGATTTAAGATGTGTAAAAATATGCTTCTGTGCTGCCAGGACATGGTCGTATAACACAAATCTTTGTACACAAAGTGTGCACCGTTTGCACATATTTATCTACAGGCATCACTGCTGAGTGTGTTTCCCAGCTGAGATGCGGGGAGGGCAGATGGGCCTGGTGCCCTGGCACATGCCACAGGCTCCAACTTCTCCATTCAAACACTTGCGCTCATGTTTGTGTCATTTTCCAGAAGAACAGTTGCTGCCAGAGCGTCCCCCACACATTTGCACCATGATATCGGGCCCACCAGGTTTTCCCAGAACTGAGGGAGACGGTCCACAAAAGTGAACCATGCCTACAACCTGCCAAAGTGCTCCGGCATTCTCTGGCAACTTTCTCATGCCAGATTCAAAGACCCTGGCACCAGGATGAGCTGAAGACTCATTAGAGGCGTTAACCACCTCACTCGCACCCCGAGACTCATCCAGAGAAAGCTCTTCCTCCCCAGCCTCACATCTAGGAATGTGGGGTCTATGGGCCTAGGGGTTGGGAGGACCTTCCCTGATCCTTTTTCACGTTACACCAGCCAGCAAAGTCTCTCCTGGAACTATTCAGGGGCCTTCAGAAGAGCCCCAGACCTGAATCAGCCCAGCCAGCCTGTAGAAGTCCAGCTTCCCCAGGACACGGAACTGGAGCCTGGAGTCCAGAGGAAAATCCAGCTTTCCCCCAGGAATAGAGTCTAGGAAGATGTCCCAACCCCAAAGGGAGGGTTTGGACTCCCAAAGTCACCTAAGCTCGCACCAGGGCTTACCCCATCCCAACCACTCCGTTCCAGGCCAGAGGCACCACAGACCTCACCAGGAGCCCAGGCCATCTGACTGCTTCAGGACTCCTCTCTCTGCTCCATGGAAGGTCAGACGCCCAGTGGACATTCCATACCTGTGGGTCCCATGCTATTCTGGGAACTGCCAGTGGTGGCGCCAGCTGGAGCAATGGTGCCGGGCAGTGAGGAGGAGGCAAGGCAGAGGCAGGAGCCATGGGCTTTGGAGGCCTTCCCAGGGGGCTGGGGCCGCTGCCATGTTGTCAGCCCTCCAGAGAGAGTGTGCTCCTGGTGCGTGGGTTTGCAGCAAAAATAATGACAATCGGCAGACGACCAGCTGGTGCCTCTGGGAGCAGCTTAAGCTAAGGACTGGAAATGCAGGAGGCTCGCTCCCTGCACATTTCCTGGGTCTGCTTACTGTGTGCTCTCGAGAAACCACTAGGTCAGAAGTTCAAGTCCCAGCCTTGCCACAACTTCAGAGTGCCCTCAAACAACCCAGGCTTCACTTTTCCCATCTGTAAAGTGAGAAAACTACATGAAGGGAAGCAAAATATACCGCCCTGAAATATATCTCCTTAGCATATTGATTATTGTAAGCTGGTTGTTTTTAAGAAACAGCAGACACAGGTGAAGTCCTGAAAGCTGAATAGAAGTTTTACATTGATAAGGAAAAATCTTCATTTATAAGGGTGTCTCCCTCTTATTGTACCAGAAAGAAGGGAATGACTCAATCTCTAGAATCTCTTATCAACAGAGGGCAAAAACTTATATCTGCACAACAACCCTTCCCATGTTTACTGTGCTTTTCCTCATCGTCACCCATAACTGTCTCTCTACCCCCAGTATCCTCTTCTTTCGGTAGCTGAAGAAGGTATTTAAAAAAATTTTTTTTTAATGTGTATTTATTTTTGAGAGACAGAGAGAGACAGAGCATGAGCCGGGAAGGGGCAGAGAGAAAGGAGACACAGGACCCGAAGCAGGATCCAGGCTCTGAGCTGTCAGCACAGCTGTCAGCAGGGCTCAAATCCACAGACCAGGATATCATGACCTGAGCTGAAGTCGGATACTTAACCAACTGAGCCACCCAGGCGCCCTCCCAAAAAATTTTTTTAACATTTATTCGTTTTTGAGAGACAGAGTGTGAGCGGGGGAGGGGCAGAGAGAGAGGGAGACACAGAATCAGAAGCAGGCTCCAGGCTCCGAGCTGTCAGCACAGAGCCCAGTGTGGGGCTTGAATTCATGGACAGCAAGATCACGACCTGAGCCGAAATCAGATGCTTAACCAACTGAGCCACCCAGGCAACCCTGAAGATGGTATTTGGCTTTGGCCATTTTGAAAAGTCACCCATTTTTCCTGGGTCTCTTCTATAAAGGTGGAAAAGTTCTTCCCTTCTTCCTTTTTAGGTTCTTTAGCTGGTCTGGTCTAATAATTAAATTGACATAAGCCAGATTAATAGGAGAAAAACAAATTTACTTACATTTGTATGGGAGTCCTACAAAATATGATACCCAAAGAACAGCCAGGTAGCTAAAGTTTATATAACATTGTGAGCTAAGGCAAGGTTGGGATACAAAGGGGAGGTGGCCCATTTGCAGGAAGGCAGAAGAGATGTTTGAAAAACAAAGATTTCCCCATTATATGCACAGTGAAGGAAACCACTGACAACATGAAAAGGCAACCTACTGAATGGGGGAAGATATTTGCAAATAATGTATCCAATAAGTGGTTGATATCTAAAATATATAAAGAACTTCTACAATCAACATCAAAAAAGCCACAAATGGTTTAAAAAATGGGCAGAAGACCTGAATACATTCTTCCAAGGAAGATATACAGATGGCCAAAAGACATATGAAAACTTGTTCAATATCACAAATCATCAGGGAAATGCTAATCAAAACCACAATGAGATATCATCTCACACTTGTTAGAATGGCTAAAATCAAAAAGACAAGAAATTACAAGTGTTGGTGAGCATATGGAGAAGAAGGAACCCCTGGGCACAGTTGGTAGGAATGTACATTGGTGCAGCCACTGTGGAAAATAGCACGGAGGTTCCTCCAGTCTACCACATGATCCCGCACTTGTCCTACTAGGTATTTACCACACCCCCCCCAAAAGTGAGAACACTAATTTGAAAAGGTATATACATCCCTATTTTTTCTGTAGCATTGTTTACAATTGCCAAGATATGGAAGCAACCTAAGTGTCCATCAACAGATGAATGGATAAGAAGGATATATATATATATATATATCCATATATCTATATATCTATATATAGATATATAGATATATCCACACCATAGTGTATCACCCAGCCATAAAAGAAAATTAGATCTTCAGGTCATGATCAATGGTTCGTGGGATCCAGCCCAGTGTCAGGCTCTGCGCTGACACTGTGGAGCCTGTTTGGGATTCTCTCTCTCTCCCTTCCTCTCTCCCCCTCCTCCGCGTGCACGCTCTCTCTGCCCCTCCCTCTCTTTCAAAATAAATAAACTTAAAAAAAGAGAGAGAGAGATTTTGCTATTTACAACAACATAAATGGACCCAGAGGGTATTATGCTAAATGATTAGATCAGACAAAAACAAATACTGTATTATTTCACTTATATGTGGAGTCTAAAAAACAAAACAGACAAGAAACCGACTCAAATGCAAAGAACAAACTAGTTGTTGCCAGAGGGGATGGATAAAATAGATAAAGGGGATTAAGAGGTAAAAACAACCAGTTATGAAAATAAAAAGTCACAGAGAGTAAATGTACAGCATAGGGAATATAATCAATAGTATTACAATAATGTTATCTGGTGACAGTCTACACATACCGTGGTGAGCAATGAGTAATGTATAGAATTGTTGAATCGTACGAAACTAACATAACACTGTACATTAATTATAACTCAAATGAAAACAAGGGTGGCCTGTTAAGCGGTTAAGTTTCTTAGGTAAAAAGAAATCTCTGCTGGGGCGCCTGGGTGGCTCAGTCAGTTGAGTGTCCGACTCAGGCTCAGGTCATGATCTCACAGTCTGTGGGTTTGAGCCCCACCGCAGCGGGCTCTGTGCTGACGACTCAGAGCCTGGAGCCTGATTCAAATTCTGTGTTTCCCTCTCTGTCTGCCCCTCCCCTACTTGCATTCTGTCTCTCTCTCTTTCTCTCTCTCTCTCAAAAATAAACAAACATTAAAAAAAAAAAAGGAATCTCTGCTAATAGCTTTCTTCCTGGTACAGGCACCCTTTCCAATATAAACTCAGGTAGTTGAAAGAGAGTTATCTGAATCTGCTGGGTTTTAAATATTCCTAGCTCAAAATAATCATGATGCCAAAGAGGCACATTGCAGGAAGGCTTGTTCTGAACCCCTTCACTCCTATGTATACAGGAGGTATACACGTTATTAAACTTTGGTTTTTCTCCCGTTAATCTGTCTCACATCAATTTAATTATTAGAGCAGTTGAAGAACCTGAAGGAAAAACTCATCCAGCCCTATGTGTACCAGATAGAATCGAAGCTCCTTTCTTGCCCTGCGTGGGAGCTCTGGTGTTCCTTTGTCCGCTTGTTACATATGTGAACTGCTCTCTAGGACACCTAACTGTGTCCTGGGCACATACATGAGGAATTGCCTGGGCCGTATTGTGAGTATGTGCTGGGGGGAGGGGAGACCCCAGAACAATATCCTCTCCCCATCCCTCCTCAATAGCCGGAAGCCACTGGCTTCCTCCCTTTCCTGCCTCCTGCCTGCTTACAAGACTGAGGACCAGAGGCAGAAGAGGAGACGGGAAAATCGGTCCAACAGTCCCTAGGTCTGTCCTTACCACAACTCTCCCCCATCACAAGTGACCCCATTCCAGGGCCTTCCGGGCCACACCCATCCCCAGCCTTGTGGGGGCCGGACTGGGGGGGGGGGGTACGGCAGAAGCAGGATAAGTCCTCCCCACCCCTTCCCTGCCACCCCTCCCACCCAAGCCACCTCATTTCCTCTTCCTCCCCAGCACCAACACACACACTAATCAACACAGGCTGAGCAACCAGACCCAGAATAGCTGACCGGAGGCCCCGCTTGTCCTGGCCGGCCTGGTCAGCCTCCAGAGTATGGTCTGGCTGGGGCCCCTTTTGCTGCTCCCCATCCTCTTTCTGGCTTCTCATGTTGGTAAGTCTCCCCCAAGCCACTCCACGCCCCCCAGCCCCCAAAGCCCTGATTTTCCCCTAGGAAACCTTATCATCACTGTCCTGACCTTTATCCACACCCCAATCAGCCAGAAAGTGGGATTAAGGCCTCTAAAGCCCAGGCAGGCACTCGAAACCACTGCAGCCTAGAATCAGGAATAGAGCAGCTAGTGACTGAGTTAGATTTTGGGAGCAGTAAAGAGCAGCAGGGCCTATGGTGGCCCTGAAGTTCTCAGTGGGTGCTCCTATGGTCAGCACGTTGGATTCATTCAGTTATTCATTTGACAAACATTTATCTAGCACCAACAATAGTCCAGGAGCTGTGCTGTTGGCCGTTGGTTGAAAGGCAGACAGCTTCCAGATCTATATGATGCTGACCTCCTATGCTGTCATGGGGTTTAAATGAGGTAATTTATGCCCAGCCCCCAACATCCAGTAGGTAGGCAAGGGCTTCTGAATAAGTAGTAGCTATTCCTTCATTTATGGCCAAAGAGGATTAGAATGCAAAGACTATGTTTGAGTGGTAGTTGGGGACATGGAACATAGGGTGAAGGATAAAGACAGACACAAGGAGCTCCAGAGGAGCACTGAGAAGGAGTCAGCTACTCTGCTTGAGGGCAGTAGATGACAAGGGAGTCGACAAAGACTTCTCCAAAAGCAGGGGTCTTCATTCCAGGCAGCCAGAACAGTAGCTGCAAATCCCAGCGATGTGGAAGTGCATGAGAGAGAAGGTTCCTGGAGGGAACCCAGCAGGAGGGACCAAGTGTGAGCCAAGAGGGGCTCAAGGGCATGCCTCGTACCCCGAGAGCAATGGGGAGCCACGGGAGGTTGCAGACCAGCCAGTCACAAGGCCTTAGATGGATCACTTGAGAGGATGAGTTGGGGAAAGTGGGACATAGCTATTGGGATGATCCAGGTCAGGAAGGGTGAGGGCTAAACAAGGGTGGGCTTGGAAGACCAGGTGAAGTCAAGAGTCTTTAAGGAAATGGAATCTGCAGCATGTTGTGGCTGACTGCGGTAGCCAACATCATGCTTAAAGGTGTGGAGTTTACAGTCAGGCAGCCTGGCTCCGCCAGTTACGAATCGTATGCCCTTGGGCAAGTGGCCTCTCCGAGCCTCCCTTCCCTGGCTATAAAAGTGGAGTTAATAACACCCACCACCCACAACAGTTGTAGTGATAAAATGAGAGAACATAAAATGCCCGGCATATAACTGGCCTCCAATAAGCATTATCATGAAAGTAAGGGCGTGAGAGGACTCCACAGTTTGTGTCTCGGGTGATTGGTGCCATCTGTTGAGTCTGGGAGCACGAGAGAGAAGCAGGATCAGGGAAGGCTGACAGACATGCAGGCCCATGCGACAGACTGGACCAGGGTTGTTGACTCAGAAGCGACAGTTAAAGCCGGGGGAGTAGATGAGCTTGCTCCAGGAAGGCTGCAGAATCATTACTATTAGCCTCCTCCATAAATGGAAAGACATGCATTTCAC
>NW_027527936.1:3285811-3286733 GCF_008692635.1 Crocuta crocuta
GGTCAGCAAACGCTAACTCCACTTACTCGTGGTAGGCTTCCGAAGAATATTAACTGATAAGCTAAGTGGCATTTAAACTAGCTAATTATTTGGCAGTTAACAGGCAGGGGCAGAAAAGGAGGGACTCCCTTCCTTTCTGCCCCACGACCACCGGGCTGCGGAAGTCCACCTCTCCCTTATGCCCCACCTTAAAGCCCAGCATGACAAGCCTGTCTAGGTTTCTGGAGTGGGAGGAGTGGGATGGAGGGCTTTCTCCAAGGCGATTAGTGTTCTCCATGGCTCTCCTGGCCCGCACCCTCTGGCGGAGGAGGGCCGGGAGAGCCCCCATCTGCGTGGCAGCCTGAGGCAGGTCCGGACTCACGGGGGGCGGGGGAGGGAGGAAGGGGGCTGCCAGGGATTAAAAAGTGAGGAAACGGGAGACAGGGAGCATAGATCATTCTTTCCGAAGCTGGGCTGCAAAGGGAAGCCATCTGGCGGGGGGTGGGGGGCACTAGGAGGCCAGAGAAGAGGCTTTGTTTTGATTTGGAGATGAAGAGACATGGGGAGGGAGGTGTGTAAGNCGGAGCGCGGGGCGGGCCAGGGACCCCGTCGAACCGAGGCCTTGGCGTCCCCGCCGCAGGCGCCGCGGTGGACCTGACGCTGCTGGCCGACCTGCGCCTCGTCGAGCCCCGGCGCTTCTTCCTGACGTGCGTGTCCGGGGAGGCCGGGCCGGGCCCGGGTGCCGACGCCTGGGGCCCCCCTCTGCTGCTGGAGAAGGACGACCGCATCGTGCGCACGCCGCGGCCCGCGAAGCCCCCGCACCTGGTGCGCAACGGCTCGCACCGCATCACGCTGCGCGGCTTCTCGCAGCCCTCCGACCTGGTGGGCGTCTTCTCGTGCGTGGGCGGCGCGGGGCGCACGCGCGTCCTCTACGTGCACAACA
>NW_027527936.1:3287015-3315477 GCF_008692635.1 Crocuta crocuta
GGTGGGCAGGCCCCGCGGGGGCGGGGATGGAGGGGGGGGGGCTGCCGTGGGATTCTGACCCCGCCCTCCACACCGCAGCGCACCTGCTTCCGGACAGGGTCACACACACGGTGAACAAAGGCGACACGGCCGTGCTTGCCGCGCTTGTGCACAAGGAGAAGCAGACGGACGTGATTTGGAAGAGCAACGGTGAGAGGGGCGTCTGAAGGGCTCGGGCAGGTCAGCCTACCTGCCTGAACACCTCGATGCCCTCGGCCTTCCCAGCTTTGGGGGCCTCACAGCCTTCAGTATGAAACCCCCGTCACCCTCTCTGGCACCAGCCTCTATCCTGGACCAGTTCCGTGATAAGCACCTGCGCCCACTCGCCTGCAGCTCTGCGCTGTCCTCTTGCACCCAGAGGACCAGCAGCCTTGTGGTCGGCTGCCTCCAGTTACCCCCAAATCAGCACTCTGTTAAATCCAAAGAGCACCTTTGGCCCTCCCCTGGGAGTTAGGAGATGCTGTCACAGTGCTCACCTGGCAGGGAGCCGCAGTCCCCACGGGGACTGCCCCCACCCTGGCCCTGTCAGGCCCATGGCCCAACCCCACGGGAGGAAGCCGATATTCTGTGTGGCCCCAGAGATTCCTGCGTCAGCCCTCAGACCCACAGCCCTTTGGCTGCCTCTTACCTCCCTGGGCTCCTGAGGGAAGAGGACCCTTCCCTTGGGCCAAGGGGTTTGCATCCTGAGCACCAGGCCCCCTGAACTGATGAGTGGTATAAGAGAGTCAGGTAGATCTCGGCTCCCTACGCTCCAGTCTTGGCAAAGAAGGGGACAGGGGACAGGGACTCTAGTATTTGGGTCTGCGGGTCTTGGAGGAAGAGGCTTCTGGAAGAAGTCTCCAAGTAGATAAGCTCTGAGCTGTGCCCAGGAGGAGAAAGGGGATTTAGCCATACAAAGGAGGAGGGAGAGACATTCCCGGAGGAGGATTGGTTAAGAGCAAAGGCAGGAAGTGCCGAGATACGCTAGTGCTTCTAGAAGAGAAACCAGCAGTTCCAGAACTCAGGAATGTTAGGAATCAGGCAGGGTGTAGAGAAGTATGAGGCCAAAGGGCTGAGTGGTGGCCACACCGGTGAACATGATGTGCTAAGGGGCCAGTCACCGTGGAGGAGTCTGAGCAGGGGGTGCTGCAGAGGCTTCTGTTGGGGAAAATCCCACTGGCTGCTGAGTGAAGGATGGAGGGGAAGGGCGGGGGCGGGGACGGAGGCAGAGAGACTGCCTGGAAGGCTGTGGGAGGCTGGGGCCATGGTGGTGGCCGTGAGTGACATGGAAAGAACTGGACTGCTTTGGGGAATGAGGAGGAGCCAGACTGAGCAGGACCTGGTAACTTACTGGGTGCCGGTGGAGCGTGGAGCAGAGGATGCCTCCCAACTTTCTGGCTTGGGGACAGACCCTGGCTGGTGCCTTGGCCCAGTTCTGGCCACTTGTATGAGGCGCACAGTGATACATCCTGAGCACTGGCTCTCACCTGGTGCTGAGACCCCTCACCCATTTATGCCCCCAGGATCCTACTTCTATACCCTGGATTGGCATGAGGGCCAAGATGGCCGGTTTCTGCTGCAGCTCCCAAATGTGCAGCCACCGTCGAGTGGCATCTACAGTGCCACCTACCTGGAAGCCAGCCCCCTAGGCAGCGCCTTCTTCCGGCTCATCGTGCGGGGTTAGGAGCAGAGGGCAGAGGGCAGAGGTGCTGGGTGGCATGGGAGGCTGGGAGCCCCGGAGGCACTTCCCATGGGCCCCCAGGGCTGCCCTGGTCCTCAGCAGCAGTGGTAGGTAGGTGAGGGCCAGTTGCTGAGGGCACATTCCTCCAGGCTGTGGGGCAGGGCGCTGGGGACCGGACTGTACCAAGGAATGCCCGGGCTGCCTGCATGGAGGTGTCTGCCATGACCTGGACGGCGAGTGTGTGTGTCCCCCTGGATTCACTGGGACCCGCTGCGAGCAAGGTGAGGAGGACGGGGAGCTAGGACCTCGGCGGGAGAGGGCACCTGGCTGGAGGAAGATTCTTGAACCAAGAGCATGGAGCTAGGTAGTGAGAACAGCCAGCAGGTCCCGGACCTTGAGGCCCAACAGTGGACCCTGTGGCCACATGCCCTGTTTCTAGCCTGCAGAGAGGGCCGTTTTGGGCAGAGCTGCCAGGAGCAGTGTCCAGGCACATCGGGCTGCCGGGGCCTCACCTTCTGCCTCCCAGACCCCTATGGCTGTTCCTGTGGATCTGGCTGGAGAGGAAACCAGTGCCAGGAAGGTACGGACTGACCTGCGCTCCACAGTCCCTGACCCAGCCAGCCAGCCACATACTAGACCTGGACCCTCCCCTTTGGCTCTCATTTATACACCCATACCCTCTCCACCCAGCCTGGCATTACCCAGGCCCCAGCTGTGCCCTCATTGTCCCAGGCCTGTGTCCCTCTAACTGCAGCCCCTCTGTTCCCAGCCTGTGCCCCTGGCCACTTTGGGGCCGACTGTCGCCTCCAGTGCCAGTGTCAGAATGGCGGTACCTGTGACCGCTTCAGCGGCTGCGTGTGCCCCTCTGGGTGGCATGGAATGCACTGTGAGAAATCAGGTATGATCCCTCAAAACAAGTCAGCCTTCACCAGACACATCTATCTTCCTGGCTCGCGCCCCTGGCCTCAGGGAGCTCATGGTCCAGGAAGAGTTCTCAGCGCCTGGCCCACATCATGCGTACAGAGATGGGCTGCAGCCCAGAGGGGGCGGAAGCCCACAGGAGGCCCCTGGCCAGGCTGAGCGTCTCAGGGGAGGGCTTCTGGGAAGAGGCGAGATCTGAGATGGGGAATGACGGATGAGGGCGAGATGGCTGGGGAAAGACACGGGCAAGGGTCTGGGAGCTGAGAACTCAGGGTCGGGTACCAGGACGGTGGAGTATGGAAGCACTGGGGGGTGGTCAGAGGAGTCAAGCCGTGGCGACTTTGAACAGCAGGCTACCATGACAGGGGCAGGAGGGAATTGTCGAAGAGGCAGGAGGGCATTCAGCTTTGTGTTTGAGAGAGGACCCAGGCAGCTGGGTGGGGAGCGGAAGCAGGAGACCCCACAGGGTCTGTAACAGAGCCCAGAAGCGAGTGAGGCCGGCCAGGGGCCTGCCTTGGCTGGGAGAGGGATCAAGTGGGGGGGCTGCAGGAGGTGGACCCTGCGGCTGACCAGAGATGCGGTTCCAGAGCCCTGCAGGCAGGCAGTCTTGAGTGACTGAGCAGATGGTGGTGCCTCCGCTGAGATGCAGGCCACACACAGGACAAGGGGCAACCTGGTGGTCAGTGTCTGCTCTGTGGGGGCCTCAGCACGTATCTTCTCCCTCCCTAGACCGGATCCCCCAGATCCTGGATGTGGCCTCAGAGCTGGAGTTCAACTTGGAGACGATGCCCCGGATCAACTGTGCAGCCGCAGGGAACCCCTTCCCGGTGCGGGGCAGCATGGAGCTCCGAAAGCCGGATGGCACAGTCCTCCTGGTCAGCCCCCCNGCCCCTGCCCCCAGGCCCCCCATCCCACCAGCCTCACCATCGGTCTCTCAGACCCCCGACCCCTAAGGGCTTTCTCTAGGCGCTACCCACTGGCCCGCTTACAGGTCACATGGGGTCAGGCTAATTGTTGAGAAACTACCACTGGTCCTCTGTCCCCTCATCCATCCCCACATCTGCCACATGGGTGCACATTCTCTATGGTCTGCCCCCTCTCCCTGTCTCTTTCAGTCCACCAAGGCCATTGTGGAGCCAGATAGGACCACAGCCGAGTTCGAGGTGCCTCGCTTGGCCCTTGGGGACAGTGGGCTCTGGGAGTGCCGTGTGTCCACATCTGGTGGCCAAGACAGCCGACGTTTCAGGGTTAATGTCAAAGGTCAGTGATGTCCTGGGGCCGTGGAGGATGGCAGGCAGTGGGCAGAGTGGGCACTAGCTGATGCTGCTAAGACTGGGCATTGTGGCAGGAAGGGAAAGGACATCAAAGGTCACAGCCCAGCACCAAGCAAAGAAGAGGGCTTGTCATCAACCAGAGGTCTGGGCTGGCCAGTGTCAGGGCAGGAGGACAGCTCAACACTATCTGGAAAGGACATCCCATGCTCTCGAAACGGGATACCCTCCTGTGTGGCCATGCTGGCCCTCGCCACCTCCTCACAGCCCCTGCACACAGCATCCCTTTAACTCTGCCTCTGGGGTGCCTCTGGTGCTTCCTTCTGAATCACACCCCAGGGCTCTCAGTGCCAGGAAAGGGGAACACATGGGACACCTAAGCTCAGAGGGTGACCTGCTACCCAGAGGAGCTGCATGGGGTTTCCCCAGTGAGTAGGGAGGGAGTGCCCAGGCTGGCCCAGAGCAGAGCCTGTCTGGCCCAGCTCACATGTCTCTTCACCTTCTCCAGCATCATAATCTCTGGCTCCTCTTTTCTTTTCTTTTTTTAATGTTTGTTTATTTTGAGAGAGAGGGTGGAGAGTGAATACAGGGGAGGGGCGGAGAGAGAGAATCCCAGGTAAGTTCTGTGCTGTCAATGCAGAGCCCAATGCAGGGCTCAAAGGGGCTTGATCTCATGAGATCATGACCTGAGCCGAAAACAAGAGTCAGACAGATGCTTAACCGACTGAGTCGCCCAGGTGTCCCACCCTGGCTCCTCTTGCCTTCTGCTCCTGACAGCCCGCCCCCATGACAGACGCCCAGACCTTTCTCATCTTCCTCTTCCTCTTCCTCATCCTTCCCACTGGCTCACCACCACCCCTCCCACAACTTTGGAGCTGCCTCACCAGCAGGAAATATCAGTGTGGCCGGGCTCCACCTTCAGCCTGTCTCTTCCCCAGGCTTCTGACCTAGGCAACTTGGGTTCAAATCCTTGCCACAAATCCCTGACTCCATTGCCTTAAGCAAGCTGTTTACCCCCCTCACAGTTTGTTTCTCTCTATATTCAGTGAGGACATCAATGTTCACTGGCTAGGGTTGCTGCGAAGGGAGTTAGATGATGCATTTAATGCATTTAAGTTAGATGATGCATCTAAGCCCTTAGCACGGTGCCTAATACAGGGTCTGTGCTGGGTATATGTTGGCGCTTGTTGTCATGATTAAAGGGTCATCTCCCAAGTTTCAGCTGTTCTCTGGCAACTCCCAGACATGATCTGCAGGCTTGACCACTCTCTTGAGCTCCAGACCCATTTGATGGGACCTGTAGAAGTGGGGGTCTGGTTCTGAAGTCAGTGTGGAAGTTACCTGGTGTATGAGTCAGGGGCCCACTTCATCTCCATCCACCTCCTGTACGGCCCTACGCACGGGGCGGGGGGCTCCATAAATCCAAACCCTATCTTCATCTCACCTCCTCGTGTTGTGCTCATTTCTGTCAGACACCACTGTTCCTCCCCACCCCCCCACTGAGCTCTCAACCCTGCCTCCTCTGCCCTGCCTCCTGCCCTCCCTCGCTTCCATCTACCCTTTCACCCACCCTTCCATCCTGCTTAGAAAAAGCAGTCTGGAAAATGTTTGGAAAAGGCAAGGGAATCAGTCATGGCATTGATGTACTGATCTGGTAAGAAAAGCAAAGGCCAGAACAGGGGCGATAGGCATGGAATGAGGAAGCCAGGCAGGAACACAAAAGCTGTTTGCAGTAGAATTGGCTAATTCTAGGTGGCCTGACCAAACAGACCAAGTTCAAACACTGGTTGTACCTCCTGCTGGCTGCATGTCCTTAGGCAAGATAGATGTCTCAGAGCTTCAGTTTCTTCACTCATAGTACAGAGTGAGAGCCCTATCTGAAAAGTAGCTGTGAGAAGGAGAGATTGTACATGGTATAGAGCAGGTGATTCATCGCTGGCTACCTTTTTTTTTTTTTTTCCCCAATTAAGAGAGTGACAAATGATAGGGGGAGGGAGATAGAGTAGGCTGATACTGTGTTATCTCCCTGCCTTGGGTTTCAGCCCCCTCTGTCTTCCTGACACTGTGTGGACAGAGTACCCTTCCCCAAACCTATCTAGCCTTGTCAGACTTCACTTCACATCTTTGGGGATACAAAGACCTCACATCCTCATTGCCAGACCCACGTGCCCCAAGCTGCTCAGGGCAGAATGCTATCCTGCTTGGATGCTGGCCATTCTGGTCATCTGTTGAACTTGGTCTCTCCCAGCCCGGAGGGACCCCACATCCAAACCAAGACCCAGAGATATCTTTGATGGCCAGAGTAGAGTCCTCTTATTTTTCAGAGGACTGGGCAGGCTGTCTGGGCCCTGCCTTACCTTGGGTCTCCTGGCAGTGCCCCCAGTGCCTCTGACTGCTCCTCGGCTCCTGGCCAAGCAGAGCCGCCAGCTCGTGGTCTCCCCACTGGTCTCCTTCTCTGGGGACGGACCCATCGCTTCTGTCCGCCTGCACTACCGGCCCCAGGACAGCACCATGGCCTGGTCCGCCATTGTGGGTGAGCAGGGAGACAGCCGGGGTGGGAGGGGGGCTGGAGAAGGACAGGGGTGTTGGGTAATAATGAGAAAGGGCACAATGAAAAGGGGGGGAGATGGCAGCTTCTGGAAAAGGTAGGGGGCTGAACGATGTGTCCTGTCCCCAGTGGACCCCAGTGAGAATGTGACCTTAATGAACCTGAGGCCGAAGACAGGATACAGTGTCCGTGTACAGCTGAGCCGGCCGGGGGAAGGAGGGGAGGGGGCCTGGGGGCCTCCCACCCTTATGACCACAGACTGTCCTGGTGAGAGGCCAAGAGTCATCCCTTCCTGTCCCCCCAGGAGTTACTGTTCCTATGCACTCAGCAGTTGTCATGTCTTGTCCACCCCCAGGGGCCCCTGCCTTTCCCACTGGAGGTTGTCCCACCCTGTCCCCTGGGGAACACTATCCTGTCCAGCCCTGAGGACCCACTGGACCGTTCTGACCCCTGACCTCCGGTCCCAGAGCCCTTGCTGCAGCCATGGCTGGAGGGCTGGCACGTGGAGGGCCCTGACCGGTTGCGAGTGAGCTGGTCCTTACCCTCGGTGCCTGGGCCACTGGTGGGCGATGGCTTCCTGCTGCGCCTGTGGGATGGGGCACGGGGACAGGAGCGGCGGGAGAACGTCTCGTCCCCCCAGGCCCGCACCGCCCTCCTGACCGGACTCACGCCTGGCACCCACTACCAGCTGGATGTGCGGCTCTACCACTGCACCCTCCTGGGCCCTGCCTCGCCCCCTGCCCGCGTGCTTCTGCCCCCCAGTGGTATGCTCAGGAAAGGGGTTATGGGCTCGGGATGAGGGGAGGACATGACACACAGGAAACACGAAACCCCAAAGCACACGGGCGGTTACAGGAGAGTGGATGGACATAGAACACAAGACGTGTGGATAAAACGTGGGCACAGGGGGAAAGCAGGATATCATACAGACATGAACACAGGGAGGACGTGGGGTGGGCAGATATTGGAGGCCAGCGGGGAGGTAGGTCACCAGGAGCATATGGGATGGGGGGAGATGGGGCGGCCATGGTTCACAGGGGGAGCAAGGGTCATGGGGAGGTTGTGCTGTACCAGGAGGACTTGGCGATTGGGGGAGCACCAGGGGCATGGGGGAGACCTAGCACATTGGGAGGATTTAGGACACCAGGAGGACCAGGCACATAAGGAGAATATGGGGCAGCAGAAGCTTAGAGGTGAAGGGAGAGAACCACCGGGAGAGGATGGCAGGATGGCTCCCATTCTGGGGTCCACCAAGCAGGTGACAAAGCTAGAAGGGATCTGATCCCAGAATACATACCGTGCTCCTGCCTGAGTCCTGCCTTCCTCTCCCACAACCTCCCGAGGGCCCCCAGCCCCCCGACACCTCCATGCCCAGGCCCTCTCAGACTCTGAGATCCAGCTGATGTGGCAGCGGCCAGAGGCTTCGGCTGGACCTATATCCAAGTACATCGTGGAGGTGCAGGTGGCTGGGGGCTCAGGAGACCCCCTATGGATGGATGTGGACAGGCCCGAGGAGACAAGCACCATTGTCCGTGGCCTCAATGCGAGCACACGCTACCTCTTCCGGGTGCGGGCCAGTATCCAGGGTCCTGGAGACTGGAGCAGCGTGGTGGAGGAGTCCACCCTGGGTAACGGTAAGAGCTTATGGCTTGGGAGCTAGGACATCCAAGGCCCTTCCCAGCAAGTGACAAGAGTCCTAGTACTGGGGACCCTGACCCTTCCCTTCTTAGGCCCCATTGTCCTAGTGCTAGGAAAATCCTGCCACTCCAGTGGACCATTGGCCCTCGGCCTGACACCCGTGGCCCCTCCTGGTACTGGGATCTCTGACCTCTCCCTCCCTGAGCCAGGCTTCCCGATGATCTGCTCCTCTTACTGTGTGCAGGGCTGCAGAGTGAGGGCCCGGTCCAGGAGGTCCAAGCAGCTGAGGAGGGCCTGGATAAGCAGCTGATACTGGCCATCATGGGGTCTGTGTCTGCCACCTGCCTTACCATCTTGGCTGCCCTCCTAACCCTGGTGTGCATCCGCAGAAGCTGCCTGCACCGCAGACGCACCTTCACCTACCAGTCAGCATCGGTCAGTCCCCTGTCCCCACCCACACGTGCACACACTACCTGTATGCCCGAGTGTGTGTGTGTGTATGCGTGCGCGTGTGTGTTTGTGTTGCAGCCATGGGAGTGCACTCAGCAATGCTCAAGGGCACAAAACGTAATTGTCTTTATTTTTCTAGAACTGAACTCCATTCATAAGTTGATTTATGTTAGTGGTGAATATTCCTGGTTCAGAATAACTGTTCTGTCTGTATTTCACCGTGGTCAATTCAGGATTCTCTTGCTTCTCACTGGAGGTGCTGTAAGCCTAGGTAGTGTGGTGATGACACGGGGTGGGGTGGGGGGCACACCAGGGCTTCATGGGGGCCTCCGTCCTGGCAGACCCTCCTGGACCCAGGAGCCAGCCTCCATCTGCACACACTTGTGGCTGATGCCCTCAGCCTTTCTGTGGCCTCCTGCCAACAGGCCACTCTTATACTGTGAGTTCCTGGTCCCAGCCTCGGTCTCTGCAAGTGCCAGAGCCTGCTCTAGGAGGCTTCAGAGCCCCAAGGTGCTCCCTGTACCCTGCGGGTGTGTGCTGTGGCCCTCACCTTTGTCACAACCCCTATTACAGCTGTTCCTACTACTCTAGAGTTGTGCCAGCTCAGGGCTCACCTGTCACTGCAGGGGAGAGGACATGGCTCCTCCTGTCTTCTTGGCCTCTCTGTAAACCTGTCTGAGCTGTTCTCCGTCTGCGCCTCCAGCCTGAGGGCCCATACTTGGTGGGGGTGGAGGGTACGGGGCGGTGCTGGCTTCTCTTTAGGGACCCGGCATCACCTCCTATTGTCACCACCTCCATCCCTCTCTGCTACCTGCCCTTCCTGCCCCCTCAGAGATCTTCCCCACCGCTGTCCCCAGTGATCCAAACTGTTGCCCTTGGTCCGCCACACCTGGGCTTTTGCTAGTTACAGCTAAGCTTTGGTATTCCAAAAAAACAAAAACAAAACAACAACAACAAAAAAAACCCTCTTCTCTCTCAAGGGCTGATCCTTGTGATAGAAAGCCTAGTGTCCAAGGCTATTGTCTCTGCCATGCCTTAAAAACTCCCTTCAGAGATTCAATTGGCTTCTTTGTTCCAGGCTGCTCCCTCTGAGGTCAGTGCACACAGAAAGCCAGCCGCTGCTGAGGTGGGGGGAGGGTAACGAATACAAATGTGGAGGGAAGGAGGTCAGAAAGCAGACTTTTAGCACACATATGTATAATCCTGGTACCTGTCAAGACCTGCCCTGCCACGTGTGCCTGCGTGAGGGTGTGTGTGTGTGCCACATAAGAGTACCTGGGTGCATCCACTTGTGGGCACCCCCCTGTGTGTGTGCGTGTGTCCCCGTGCTGTGCTCCATGAGATGAACACGTGTGCATGCACTCACCTGCATATGGTGCTGCTGCTGGGCCACGTGTGTGCCCTCGGTGGTTCATGCTTCATGTGAATCCACGTGCCCCATGTCTTAGCCCTCGCCCACGGATCCGAGCTTCAGCTCATTCAGGGAGCCCTGCCACCAGGTCTGGGTTAAGCCCCTTCCAGTTCTCATCTCGGCAGTGCTCTTGGTCCTGTTCAGCTGCTTCCTTTTCCTGCCATCCGTCTTGCCCAGGTGGCCCAACTTCTATACAGTTGGGGGAAGTGGATGTTCCTCTTTGTGATGGTCTTTCTATCTTCAGCTCCTGGTGGTTTTAGAGCTATAAACAGGTACCAAGTGGGTCTGCTTCTGGCACCGTGGAGAAAACCCCTCCACTGACTGCCAGCAGCTTGGGGCTTAGCATGTAGTAGGTGCTCAATAATTGTATCCTAGCCCATTGCCCAAGGCTGGAATCCTCTCCAGAGTATCCCTGATGAAAAAAAAAAAAAAAAAAAAAGCCAGGCTGTGAAATCAGCATAATGATGGGAAGCTCACCACTCCCCATCATAGCTCATTCCAGTTCTTTCCTATTTTATTATTTTTTTTAAAATTTTTTACATGTTTATTTTTGAGAGAGAGAGACAGAGGACAAGCGAGGGGGGGGGCGGGGCAGAGAGAGAGGGAGACACAGTATCTGAAGCAGGCTCCAGGCTCTGAGCTGTCAGCACAGAGCTCAATGCGGGGCTCAAACTCACGAACCACAAGATCATGACCTGAGCTGAAACCAGATGCTTAACCAGCTGAGCTACCCAGGTGCCCAGTTCTTTCCTATTTTAAATGTTAGGGATTTAGGGGCACCTGGGTAGCTCAGTCAGTTAAGCATCCGACTCTGGATTTCGGCTCAGGTCATGATCCCATGGTTCATGAGTTTGAGCCCCACATAAGGCCTGGCATCAGGCTCCATGCTGATAGTGTAGAGCCTGCTTGGGATTCTCTCTCTCTCCATCTCTTTCTGCCCCTCCTCCATTCTCTCTCTCAAAGTAAATAAAGAAACTAAAAAAAAAAAATTTATAGATATCCTCTTTCCATTGACTCATGTCTTCATGGCTTCTAGCAATGCTTACCCCCACCTTATTTTTCTAGAGCCCCACATACCTGCTCCCCAGGCTGTGGCCTCTGCATTTTCCTTCTTGGACATTTGTCCACCCAGCAGCCCCACTGATGGCTTCGTCTCCTATGATTCTGTCTCAGTAGGTGTCCTCTGCATGTCTGTCCCTGGCTGACCACCAGCGTGCCGTCTGTGTGGGTCTCTGGCTGTTTGTCTAGCTATTCTTTGATGCCTGTCTGTGCCTTTTGCCAGCCCCGTGTCTGCCGCACGGACTGTCTGCCCATTTGTCCCATCCTATGAAGGGCGAAGAAACCATCCTGCAGTTTAGCTCAGGCACCTTGACGCTAACCCGGCGGCCAAAACCACAGCCCGAGCCCCTGAGTTATCCCGTGCTGGAGTGGGAAGACATCACCTTTGAGGACCTCATCGGGGAGGGGAACTTTGGCCAGGTCATCCGGGCCATGATCAAGAAGGACGGGCTCAAGATGAACGCGGCCATCAAGATGCTGAAAGGTTCACTGGGAGTGACCCCTGGCCCCAGGCCTGCCCCTGTCCTTTGTCCCACAGATCCCAGACCCTACCTGGCCCCCTCCCGCAACCGACCCCAGTCCTCACCAGCCATGCCTTCTCTCCAGAATTATTTCTGGCGAAAGTGATATTGGCTTCTTTACACAGAGTATGCCTCTGAAAATGACCATCGTGACTTTGCGGGAGAACTGGAAGTTCTGTGCAAATTGGGGCATCACCCCAATATCATCAACCTCTTGGGGGCTTGTGAAAACCGAGGTGAGCCCCCCAACTCATCACTTGCCCCTTCTTCCAAAGCCCCATCAACAGCCATCACTTCTCTCCACATCGCTAGTTTGCCAGAGCTTCAGGCTCCCTCTCTGCCCCCGTTGGGTGCACGGGCTGCCAAGAGGCTGCCTGCATAGCAACCATCACCCTGTACCTGTCTCCTTCTGTCTCAGGTTACTTGTATATCGCTATTGAATACGCCCCCTATGGGAACCTGCTAGACTTTTTGCGGAAGAGCCGGGTCCTGGAGACAGACCCAGCCTTTGCCCGGGAACATGGAACGGCCTCCACCCTCAGTTCCCGGCAGCTGCTGCGTTTTGCCAGTGACGCTGCTAACGGCATGCAGTACCTGAGTGAGAAGCAGGTATGTGTAAGTGTGGGGAGGGTAGGTGTGTCAGAAGGGAGGCCACTGGGTCAGCCACAGGAGGTAGAGTCAGCAGACTGCCATTGGATGTGGGGTCGAGAAGCACAGAGAAGGACGTGACCCTGAGCTGCTGGCCTGGGTGAGTGCGTGAGAGCACAGAGAAGCAGGTCTGGAAATGGTGTTGCATTTGAAGCATCCGCGGAACATGTTGGTGGAGATGCTGTGTTGGCAGTTATGGATGCCAGCCTCAAACTCAGGAGAAAGACCTAGGCCAGAGACAACAATCTGGAAGCTGTCACCCCACAGATGGTGGATGAGTCTCAAGGGGAGGGAGTGGGCGAGACCCACCAGGACAGAGTAGAGGTGGAGCAGGGAGTGGAGGCCCGAGCCCAAGTGTGAGGACACCCTTCTTGAATGGAAGGAAGGAGGGGACAGTAGCAGGAGGCCAGCATGTTACTGACGAAAGACATTTTAAATAGTAAAGCTTTGAGTGTCTTTGAAGCAGAGGCATAGGGGCCAGTGCAGAGGGAGGGTTTGATGGAGAGAGGCCACTGAGGAAGTTGGAGGACCTTGTGGGGAAGACTTGGGACTCAAGGGAAAGGTCACTTTGGGCAAGAGGAGGGCTTTCCTCACTTCCCTTAATGAGGGGAGAGCAAGAGGGGGGAGAGCAAATGAAGAGGAGGAGATGCAGTGTGGTCACCAGGGACAAGCCCACCCAAGCTCACCCTTGTCCCAGGAAGAGGGATGCAGCCTGAGCTTGGCCATGGGCAGCTCACAAGAAGGAAGGGACAATCAGCAGTGTGACTTTTCTAAGGCAGGAGTCGCTGGTCCAGGATAAGGCCTGGCTGGCTGGGAAGAAGGGTGAGGGGCTGTTACAGGGATGGAGGGTGCTCACAGAGGCCAGCTGTGGGGCCAGACCCGTCACTGGTTGAGGAGTCCTGGACTTGCTCATCCCCAGTCTTTCCTGACTTCTGACCCTGTGTGCAGTTCATCCACAGGGACCTGGCTGCCCGAAACGTGCTGGTTGGGGAGAACCTGGCCTCCAAGATTGCCGACTTCGGCCTTTCTCGGGGAGAGGAGGTTTATGTGAAGAAGACCATGGTAAGTCTCAGCCCCGCCACCTTAGTTTCCATGCCTGCCCCCCCGAACCCCACACCCAGGTCCCTCCTCCTCACCCAGCCCCTAAAACCCACTCTGTCCCAGGGGCGTCTCCCTGTGCGCTGGATGGCCATTGAGTCTCTGAACTACAGCGTCTATACCACCAAGAGTGATGTGTGAGTATGGGGCTCAGAAGGAGCAGGAAGGATTGTTCTCCCCAGGGATGCACACAGACAGAACCTAGACATGTCACAGGTAGTACAAAGCACGGTTTGGACATTCCCAGGGTAGGTTCCAGGCATGACACGGGCGTGATACAGGTGTGTGTTGGGTACACCTTGGCGATGCCCAGCATCTTAGTGGGAAGGTGGGAGCTGCTGGGAGCAGGTGTTGTCTTGGAGGGCGTTTCGGTGGTAGGATTGGGGTAGGGAAGTTTAGGGCTGTGTTCATCTCCGAGATCGGGAGACACCTTGGAGAGGTTTGGGGAACATCGGTGGGTGGAAAGACCACTCCAGGGATGTTCTCGCCTTCATCTCTGAAGGGTGGAGTCATCCCGACCTGAGGACCTAACCAGAGCATGACCCCCTCTTTGTGCTCCTCACCCCCAGATGACCATCCTGGCCCACCTCTGCTCCTCTTTCCCGGAGACCTGGCCTCCCCATCCCTCCAGCTCTGGCTCTGCCCCTGCCCCTTTGCCACCAGCCCTTTGGCCTGGCCTGCCTTGCTCACTGTCCACCACACCAACCACCCCTCTGACCACCACTCAACTACTTCCTGCTTCTGCCCCCAAGCCCCCAAGATCCCCTCCCCCCCACTAGAACTCCCACCCTGGCCTCACCTTCGTGGAGGTTGCTACAGTATAAAAGGCAATTAAAAGCAAGGGCTTTGGAATCAAATTGTCAGAGTTTGATTCCTGTTCTACCACTTACTAGCTGTGTGAGCTTGGGCAGGCTAGCTAATCTCTCAGTACTTCAGTGTCTCCATCTATAGAATGGGTAAAATGATAGTATCTATATCATAAGGTTGGTGTGAGAGTCAAATGAATTAATATATTCGTTCAATGACCAGTGCCTGGCCCATAGTTAATATGTGACACAAATGATAACTATGGTGAAGTTGAGCCTGGGAGTGGTTACGAAGGACTTTCAATGGACAGAGATGGCAGCGGGCCAAGGCACACACTCTCAGAGTAGACCCACGCAGGGGGAGGGTGGGTGGCACCCGTAGAGTAGATGGACACTGAACTCCTGGGCCCCGGGGTCTAGAAGGTAACTAAGTACGTCCTTCTCATTTCAGTTGGTCGTTTGGGGTCCTCCTCTGGGAGATTGTGAGCCTTGGTGAGTCTCCGGCCCCCATCCCCCAGAGTGCCCTCTCCTGACCACCACCTTGGTTCCTGGGCTGAGACAGCTTTGTCCCCTCCTACAGGGGGCACGCCGTACTGTGGCATGACCTGTGCCGAGCTGTATGAGAAGCTGCCTCAGGGCTACCGCATGGAGCAACCTCGTAACTGTGACGATGAAGTGTGAGTCTCCTCGGCCTGGGGCCCCATAACCCCCTCACCGCAGCGGCCCTGACCCCTCATCTCAGCAATGCCCCATCTGCAGGTACGAGCTGATGCGTCAGTGCTGGCGGGACCGTCCATACGAGCGACCCCCATTTGCCCAGATTGCACTACAGCTAGGCCGGATGCTGGAAGCCAGGAAGGTGAGGAGACTGAGGGTGACGGGGATGGGCTCATTAGGCTCCAGGGGTGTCCTCTCATACGAGCCAGAGAGCAGCAGCCCCATGTCCTTGTCCCCACCGCTAGCTGCAGGACAGCTAGGCGGGGCGTCAGATGCCACCCCCCTTTCCAGCGCCCCATGGGCTGGACACAAGGCTCTCCTAACTCTTCCTAGCCCCCAGCACCAAATCTCTCCCCTGGCTCCCAGACTGCTTACCCATCTTCCTCTGCTGGGGCTATCAGCCCGTTTTCCTCTGGGTCACCTGTCCTCACCTGGCACAGAGCCAAAGTGACAAGGCGTGAATGGCCAACTAACCAAATGGGTGGATGGAGGAATGAATGATACAGTAAGTGAATGAATGAATAGAATTAGTGGATGGGTGATGTAATAAACATGTGAACAAACACATAAATAATTGAATCTAATAACCATGTGAATAAATGAATTATCGGATAAATATAAATGAAGAAGCATTTCAAAATGAGTAAATGCAAAAAGAGTTCTTCGTATAAATTAATGAGTAAATAGCTACAGGAATTCATAGACTGTCTCAAGAATAAAGGAATGATCAGGAGCACTGGGCTGGCTCAGTTGGTAGAGCACTCTTGATCTCGAAGTTGTGAGTTCAAGCCCCATGTTGGGTGTACAGATTACTTAAAAATAAAATCTTTTTAAAAAGCAAGCAAAAAATAATGAAGGAATGACTGAATAACCACACAAATGGCCAACTCCCCAAAAGTAGCTTTATAAATAGATGAATAAATGAATAAATGTGTGAGCAAAAAACTCACTGCTGAGTGCATTAACCTAAGATGTAGGATAAGAATGATGAGGGGCACCTGGGTGGCTTAGTCGGTTGAGCGTCTGACTTTCGCTTAGGTCNAGTGGACCCTTGAACAATATATGGCTTAGGGGCACTGATCCCCTATGTAGCCAAAAATCTGCATATAACCTTTGACTTCCCAAAAACTTAATTGCTAATAGCTTACCTGTTGACTGGAAGCCTTACTGATGACCTAAGCAGTCAACTAACATGCATTTTATATATGTATTATACACTATATTCTTATACTAAAATAAGCTAAAGAAAAGAAAAAAGTAAGATCATGAAGAAGAGAAAATACGTTGACAGTCCCAGACCACATTTATTGAAAAAAATCTGGTCTAAGTGGACCCATACAGTTCAAATCCATGTTGGTCAAGCATCAGTTATGTATACAATGGACTGTTACCCAGCTATACAAAGAATGAAATCAAGGGGTGCCTGGGTAGCTCAGTCAGTTAAGCGTCTGACTCTTGACTTCAGCTCAGGTCATAATCTCACAGTTCATGAGTTCAAGCCCCATGTCAGGCTCTGCATTGATAGCATGGAGCCTGTTTGGGATTCTCTCTCTCTAGAAATAAATAAAACATTAAAAAAAAATTAAAAATAAATAAATAAATAAAAATAAAAAAATAAAAAGAAGAAAAAAGAAAAAACTGCTAACAATTGTGTCAAGGGTCTCTCACCTGAACCCCGAGCTGTGGTCTGTCCTGGCTGGTGAGGGCTGCCCTCAGCCACGGGGCCATCTTGAATCTCAGTCAGTCTCTCTTCAAGTACCCCTACCACATGGAAGTCAAGGAGCTCCAGGCCAGAGTCACACGCATCCCTGGCCCCCACTGAAGCTTGCTCTGCTCCCCAGGCCTATGTGAACATGTCGCTGTTTGAGAACTTCACTTACGCGGGCATCGACGCTACAGCTGAGGAGGCCTGAGCCGCTGTCGGGCCAGAACCGGGCTCTGCTGGCCAGAGCAAGCTCCACTGCCCGACCTGTGACTTTTGATCCTCGCAGCCTCTGACCTGACCTGCCTCGAGGAATTTTTGTTTTAACTTAAGCAAAGAGGGGACCCTGGTGTGGGGTGGGCTTAGGGGACTTGGGTCCTCGTCCTTCACAGTTGCTCCCAGGCCACGTGCGGCTACTCTTGTAGCGAGACCCTTCACACTCTTCCTTCTGGTTCAGCTGCACCCCATGTGTACCCTCCTTCTGTCACTCCCCACGCTCAACCCCCTCCCGCAGCTCCTCCACCCAAGCCAGCACCCACACCACTACCGTTCCCCGTTCGGCTACTCCCCTTTCCACTATCCTCCCCCCTTACCCTGCTTTTGGCTTTGTAATAAAAAAAACAATAAATGCTCTGAGAAGCTCCATCCCATGTCTTCCTTTTACTGCTGGCCAATCCCAAGGAAAAGTTGAACCCAAAAGAAACTGGGACCTTCCAAGAAAAGAAACGCTGTCCCTAGTTTCACGGTCACAGGCCCACTCCCTCTCTTGGCGTCACCTCTCCATGATGGGGGAATGCCCTAGAAGACCCATTTTACAGACACCGCCACCCACGTGTCTGTGCTATAAGTCATTTCCCCATCACCAGCAGGTCTCCATCTGGACATAGCCACCTGTCCAAACAGTGCATTGCCAGGGTCAGCAGTAGCTCATCCTTGGCTCAGACGGACGCCTCAGCACCACGCAGATTCTGACTTGTCTTGAGCTCCCACTTCTCATGTCGCTAGGTGGCCTTCCCTGGCTTGATAGCCACCTTCCTGGCCGGCCTGTGGGCCCCAAAGGAGGAAGGCAGAGGTCACTTGGAACTTCAGCCAGCCACGGTAGGATTCCTTTGCCTTCCTCAGGGTCTCATAATGTGCTGGGAGGTGCCCTATCCTCCAAGCCAGCCCCGTATTGCTCCCTCAGGATGTGTGACCCTTAGGTTTGCCTCTCCTTTGGATTTGCCACTGCTGTCCTCAGATTTCTCTCCCACTGGTCCTTAAGAAACAAGACTTGTCTTGCTTCCCACATTTTTTTTTCAGTGAATCAGATGAAATCAAAGAAGGCATAGCACAGTGTGGCACTGCAATTAAGATCATGATTCTGGAATCCCATAGACCCATGTTCAACTTCCTGCTATATTACTTACTGCCTGCGTGACGTTGGTGGAGTCACTTAACCTCTCTGAGCTTCATTTTTTTCTCCCCTGAAAAATGGGGTTAGTAATAGCTGCCTCACTGTTAGCACTAAGTGAGATCACATAGGCACAGACTGCATTGGGCCTGGTACATAGGGAGCACTCAGTGTCAGCTGATATCATGCACAAATCTGAGGTTTGGAAGGGGTGGTTGTGATGATCAGAATCTGTATTCCAAAAAGACTTGAATGGTTGGAGCATAGGGCTGAAGTTAAGAAGAAATGAACTGGAGTAATTGGGAGGCTGTGCAAGGCAGGGAAAGTAAGATTTGCTAGAAGGAAATTGCAGCTCTACTTCAGGGATATTTTGACGTCCAGGATGTGAGATTCAAAAGTTGAATTCCCAAACTGACTGGCTGGCTCAGTTGGTAGAACATGCAACTCTTGATCTCGGGGTCATGAATTCGAGCTCCATGTTGGGCATAGAGCCTACTTAGAAAAAAAAAAGTCCTTGATGGAGACCAATATATAAACAAAGATGCTCTGTGGGGTGACAGATATGTAAACAAATATAGCAGTGTAAACACAGCACACTGTCAGAAAGAAGGAGTTTGCCAGAGGGTAAGATCCTGGCAGAGGAAACAGCACCTGTGACATGTGATATGTTCAGGAGCTGCAAAGAGTTCTATGTGGCTGGAGCAAAGGGAGAACATACTCTGTGAAGGGACCCATGCTGGGCCTTGGAGACAGTCAAGGAGGTGGGTCTTTATCCTAAGGGCAGAGAGCAGCCACAGAAGAGCGAGTAGCAGGAATGTGCCGTGATCAGATCTGCATCTTTTAAAAGACCACCCTGGCCACGGTGTGGAGAATGGATTATAGAGGAGCAAGAGTGAAGGTGAAGCGTATGCACATAAACGTAGGTACCTTAGGTGAAATGGACAAATTCCTAGAAAGAAAAAAAAAACTACCAGAACTGACCAAAGAAAAAACAGGCAATCTGAATAGGCTTATAACAAGCGAGGAGAGGCACCTCCTTAGGCGGCAGCCATGGCGGGTCAAGAGGATCTGGTGCGGCAGGAGATTCACCAGGACTGGGTGAACCGGGAGTACACTTAGGTCATCACCAGCAGGATCAAGAAAATCGCGGACTTCCTCAACTCGTTCGATGTCTTGTCGTTCAAGACTTGCAACACTAAACGAGAAATTGACAGCCCTCAAGCGGGGAATAGAGTACATTGAAGCAAGGGAGACAAAAGGGGAGACCCTCACCTGGAACTGTGACACGCTGCTGCTGGAAAGTTACTTTACAGAACACAGGCCTCCGTGGGACAGGCCCCAGCAGCCTCAGCTCCTTCCTCTCTCCTTAAAGAGCAACAGGACTTATTCTTGTTTTAAGCGTGGCCTTTGGGCTCTGCCGCGTACAGCGGTGTGTGATGTGGCATGTGGGATGAAGCCCAGGGGACCTGTCAGAAACAACGTTAGGCATTTTACCTTTTAAGTAACATTTTGTAGAACAGTTTGTCAATGTATATGAGGCATGCACAGCCAAACGCCTGGGGCTCTTTGTTAAGGTCCTCCCCACCTCCTTCTCTCTCTCTCTCTCTCTCTCTCTCTCTCAGAATTTCCTTATAGCTCTCATTGCCTCTGCATTGGTTCTATAAACAGTCTTTGTCTCCTTTCCACCTTTGGTGGGGGGTTGGGAGGCAGTCCTGGCTGAGACACTTACGCCCTGGCAGGGTGGCCACCAAAATTGTGTTTGGTAACCCACCAGTTTCTTGTCCTTTGGGGGAGGTCGAGGCCAGGCCCCCACTTGGCTTGAAAGGACATTTTCAGAATTTTCTTTCTGTCACTTAGGGTGTCTTTGCCTCTCGTATTTCCTTAATAAACGCCTCAACTTTAAAAAAAAAAAAAAAACAAGTGAGGAGATTAAATTGCTAATTTTAAAACTACCCGCAAAGAAAAACTCACACTCAGATGGCTTCGCTGGTGGATTCTATCAAACATTCAAAGAAGAATAAATATGAATTCTTCACAAACTCATCCAAAAAATAGGAGAGAATAGTTTTCAATTCATTCTGTGAAACTGGTATCATTACCCTGATAGTTAGAGCATAGACATCACAAGAAAAACATCAGACTGATATATCTTATGAATGTGGATATGAAGAATATTTCTTATTTCTCAAAAAATACAGTTGACTCTTGAACAACATGGGTTTGAACTGTATGGGGTCCACTTATATGCAAACTTTTTTCAATAATTTATAGTACTATAAATGTATTTGATTTTCCTTATGGTTTTCTTAGCCTTTTTTCTCTAGCTTACTTTAGTGTAAGAATACTATACATGATACACATAACCTTCAAAATGTGTGTTAATCAACTGTTACCAGTAAAACTTCTGGTCAACAATAGGCTATCAGTAATTAAAATAGAAAGTTATATGCAGATTTTTGACTGTGTGGGAGGCTGGTGCACCCTAATTCCCACATTGTTCAAGGGCCACTTGTATTAGCAAACAGAATCCAGCAACGTATAAAAAGGGTTATACACCACAACCAAGTGGGATCTATCTCAGGAATGCAAGGTTGGTTTAACATTCAAAAACCAATTAATATGGGGTGCGTGGGTGGCTCAACCAGTTAAGCATTCAACTCTTCAGGTCAAGTCATAATCTCACAGTTTGTGGAGTCCAGCCCTGTGTTGGGCTCTGTGTGCTGACAGGGTGAAGCCTGCTTGGGATTCTCTGTCTCTGTCTCCCTCCCCCAAGCTCACTGCCTCCCCCGCCCCAAACAAATACACTTAAAAAAGCATTTATGTAATATATCAATAGAATAAAAATTACAAGCTACATGGATCATAATACAGAAAAAGCATCTGACAAAACGCAATAACCTGTTCACGATTAAAACACAAGCTAGGAATCCAGGGAAACTTTACCAACCTGATACAGAGCATTTCAAAAATCCACAGCTAATATCATATTTAGTAGTGGAAGCCTAAACGCTTTCCCCCTAAGATCAGCAACATGACAAGGATATTCATTCTCCCGACTTCTATTCAATATTGTACTGGAGGTTCAAGACAGAGCACCTGGGCAAGAAGAAGAAATAAACAGCATCCAGACTGGAAAAGAAGAAGTAAAACGATCTCTATTTGCAGATGACATGATTGTGTATATCAGAAATCTAAGGAATCCACTAAAAAACTATGGGAACTAATAAATGAGTTCAGCAAGGTTGCAGAACACAAGACCAACACACAAAACACAATTTTCTTCTACACATTTGCAATGGAAAATCCAAAAATGAAAAGAAGAAAATGACTCCATTTATAGCATTTAAAAAGGTAAATACTTAGGGATATATATAACAAAGAGTGCAAATGTCATACTCTGAAAACTACAAAACATCACTGAAAGAAATTAGAGCAGGTTTAAATAAATGGACAAGCAACTCATGTTTGTGATTTGGAAAACTTAATATTATTAAGATAATAATACTTCCCAAATTGATGATCAGACTCAATGAAAGCCTTATCAGAATCTTGGCTGGCTTCTTGGTAGAAATTGACAAAGCCGATTCTAACATTGGTATGGAATTGCAGGGGACCCAGAAAAGCCAAAACAATCTGGAAAAAGAATAACAAAGCTGCAGGTCTCACACTTCCCAATTTCAAAACTAACTACAAAGCAGCAAATATCAGATAAATGAATAGAATAGAATTGACAGTCCAGAACTAAACCCATGTGTCTAAGGTCAACTGATTTTTAACAAAGGCACCAAAGACCATTCAATGGGAAAGAATAGTCTTCAACAAATGTTGCTGAAACAAATGAATAGCTGCATGCAAAAGAATGAAGTTGGACCTCTACCCAAACACTACATACAGAATTAACTCAAAATGGATCAAAGTCCTAAATGCAAAAGCTAAAACTGTAAAACCCTTAAAAGAAAACATAAGAGTAAATCTTCATGACCTCAGATTTGGTAATGGACTCTTAGGACAACAAAAGTACAAATCACAATATAAAAATAGGTAAATTAGATTTCATCAGAATAGAAAACTTGTGCATCCAAGGTCACCATCAAGAAGGTGAAAAGACAACCTACAGAACAGGGTAAATGTTTGCAAATCTGATAAGTGACTTGTATCTAGAATACATGAAGACTTATAACTCAACAATAAAGAGACAACCCAATTTTTAAATGAGCAAAGGATTTTTTTTCGAGAGAGAGAAAGTCCACATGCGCACGTGCACATGGACATTGAGGAGGAGCAAAGGGAGAGAGAATCCTAAGCAGGCTCCACATGGGGCTCAACGTGGAGTTCGGCATGGGATTTGATCCCATGACCCTGGATTGTGACCTGAGCCAAAATCAAGATGTGGTCACTCAAACAACTAAGCCAGGCCCCCCAGATGAGCAAAGAATTTGAATAGATCTTTCTCCAAACAAGATCTGCAGATAGCCAATAAGCACATGAAAAGATGTTTGGCATGATCAATCATCAGGGAAATGCATATCAAAACCACAAGGAGATACAAATTCACACCCACCAGGATGGCTACAATCAAAAAGATAATAAGTGTTGGCAAGGAGAAATTAGAGAGAGTCTTATACATCACTGCTGGGGATGTAAAATTGTGTATCCTATTTGGAAAACAGACTGGCAGTTCCTCAATTAAACATAAGTTTCCAGGGATGCCTGGGTGGCTCAGTCAGTTAAGCATCCATCTTTTGATTTTGGCTCAGGTCATGATCTCAAGGTTTGTGAGTTTGAGCCCTGCACTGGGCTTTGTTCGGACAGCCTGGGATTATCTCACTCCCCCCTCTCTGCCCCTCCCCCTCTCACAGTTTCTCTCTCTCTCTCTTTCTCTCTCTCTCAAAATAAATAAACTTTAAAAAATGCATATGTCCATGCAAAAACTTGTACACAAATGTTTATAGAAACATTATTTGTAATGCCAAAACGTGGAAAGAACTCAAATGTCCATCATCAATGGATAAACAAAATGTGGTCTATCCGCACAATAGAGTATTATTCAGCCTTTAAAAGGGAACAGCGTACTGACACACGCTAGACCATGCATGAACCTTGGGAATACCACGCTAAGTCAAAAAGCTAGGCACAAAAGACCACATACTGCATTTGCCTATATTTCACTCATAGGAAATGTCCAGAATAGGCAAATCTGTAGAGGTAGAAACGAGATCAATGGCTGCTTAGGGCTGGGTAGGAGGGCAAGAGCCCAAAGTTTACAGTTCTTCCTGAAGAGATAAAAAAGACCTAAAACTGACTGTGGCTGCCCATACATGGGAATACTAAATTCACAATTTAAGTGGGTGGGTTGTATGGCGTGTGAATTATATCTCCGTGAAAGTGTTAAAGAAAGAAAGCATGAAGGCAGGAAGATCAGTGAGCGGCTGTTCCAGTAGTGCAGGTGAGAGGTGGTGAGCCGGGGGCGGGGCGGGGGGTGCCGCACAGGTGGAAGAATGGGGGAGGAGGTTGACAGTGGCAAGGAGGGGGAAGGAAGACTCTAGGATCACTGCCAAACTTCTGTATAGATGCCCGGGTTGATAGAGTTACCAGCCACTGAAAAAACAGCTCATGCTTGCATGCTACTTACCTGCCAGGCGCCGTTCCGGGCACTGTGTACATATGAATTCCTTCCATCTTCAACAACCCTATTAGGTAGGTTACCATCATTACCGTCCCCATTTTACAGGAGAGAAAACAAGCTTGGAGACAGTAAGTGACTTAACCAAAGTTTGACAGCTAGGAAATGGCAGAGCTAGATTCAAACCTAGCTATTTGGATTTTGGGGTTCCTCTCTTAGACATAATGCTATGCCGCTTCTCTGGCGCAGTGGAAAGGGGCCAGATTGGGGTAGAATACAACTTCCAAGTTCAACACAAATACACTGAAACCGTGCAGTGTGCCCCAGGTCCTGGGCCCACATTTCCACTCTGGCCTCCTAGCAGTCAGAGCCCTGCTACAGACAAGGCAGCAAACTGCAGGTACACAGCACCCAGCTTCTCAGCCTTGGCTGCCCGCACCTATCTGGCTTCAAGCCTCACTGCTTCTCTCTGCGGCTCTATTCTGGCAAGGGACGGCCTGGGTTGGGCAGTGGGTGGAGCAAGAGACCAGCCCTGCAGCACAAACTTGTTTCCAGAGAAACGGTGGAAAGAGGGAAAGGCCAAGGCACACCTCTCCAAGCCTCATTAGGCAGACAGCTGGGGGAGGCGACCCTGAGCACGTTATCCAACGGGCCCCAGTGCAGCCCATCCGGGCCGCAAAAACGGAACTCCCGCCAGTCAGCCCTGAGTCATTCCCTCTTGGCCCCCCAAGGAAGGGGTGATTTCCTGCCTCGCCCTCTGGCCAGCTCAGGCTCCTCCCCCCGGCTGTGGGTCCTCTTATCTTACCCCAGGCCCTCTCCCAGGGCACAGCCGGCCAACCAGGGGCTGGCTGCAGGGGCTGGTCTGCCTGTTCTCACAGCAGGAACCATGGACTTAGGGCTCAAAGACAGCCCAGTAAGAGCAGCTCAGGATGTCTCACGGAGGATGGAGAACAGAGGGCTGACCTGACCGGATCCCCTGCAGCTCTCTCACTTGGGGTCATGGCTGCATGAATACTGGTCCTTTTCCCTCTACCTGAAGTAAGCCTGTCTCGACGCCTGTTTTGAACTCAGCCTCCTACTGCAGGAGAGTGTCACGCCAGGCCCTGTGCCGGGCACATACTGTTAAATAAATGAATAAGACGGAAGACACAGTGGTCCTAATGAGCAGCGTCTATGTAGTCGCTAAAAGAACAGGCTTTGGCATCAAACAGACCTGAATTCAAATCTCAGCTCTCCCTTTAAAAGTGACTTTGGACGACTCACTTAATCCGTCTCAGCCTGCGTTGTAGCTTCTGTAGCGTAAGGATAAGGGCACCTGATAGAGTCGTGCGAAGAAATGCGACCGTGCATTAGCATGGTGCTGACAAGCAGCTAGTGTTGATGAATATAGTGCCAGGATAGGGGGTCAGGGAGGAGGAGGCAGGCCCGCTCCACCCAGCTTTTACCCCGGAGGAGTGAGTGGAGGACAGTTCCCCTTGGCAGAGTTCTCAGCTCCTCTAGCTCAGGTGGAGTCCCAAAATAGTCCTTTACATATAAAAGCACCCCAACAGAGGCACAAAGTTCTAGAGAGACCTGGAGGAAGGAAAGATTGCGCGTAGGCCACCCAAATGTCAAGGCAGCCCTTTGGAATTACCTTTTCCATTTATATCCAGTTAGAACAGCTCAGTCACTGTCCACATCCTCAGGAAGTCCACACCCTCCTCTGTTTTTACTAGGACCCCTCCCATGATTCACAGCCTCAGGATCACCTCTCAACCTGAACTCTGCGCTGGCTGCCTTCTCTCTGCACTCCACAGGTATCATTCTCTCGCTTTGTTCCAAAAACACCACGAATTAAGGTTGTGTGTAGAGGACACTTTTGCTGAACGTCTGAGGGTATTCTAGGGATTCACAGAGTAGGGAGTAAAACTTCAGACTAGTAGGCATCACTGTTCTGGAACTTTCCTCCGACAGTCCTTCCACTGGAATTTCTCACTAGTGAGGCTCTCTTCTCCTCAGGTTGCCGTCTGTCACTTGCTAGCCCTCCTGTTTTTCTCTGGAGTTACCACAGTATACTCCAAAATTCCCACCAATTTCACAGTCAGCAAATTTAGCTCTCTCCCTTCCTTCTTATCAAGGGCGTGCCCAAAGGCTCACTGAGTTGTTCATCATCACCAAAGAGCTGCAAGGCCTCTGGAAGGCAGATGAATTTGCCTCTCTCTTTTTTAGCCTTTCTCTTCTGCTACACACAGATGGGCATAAGAGAAGACCCCCAAGGAGACGTGGCTTGGGGTCAGTTCTTGAATCACAAAGTTCGAACAGGCTGAGAGATTGGAGGGTCCTTGTGCGTGGGGATGCAAGGGACCAAAGCCCTGTGGCGGAAAGGTGATTGGGTTTGGGAAATTGTGGGGAAGAGATTCCAGGAAGGGGAAGATAAAAGGTACAAGGGCCTTTTATGTTCCAGCATCGAGAAAAGAGTCTTGGTCCAAAGGACCCTGTAGAGCCATGAAAGGGTTTTAAGCAGGGAAAGAATAAAAGCAAATTTGAGGTTCAGAAGAGGCACCGAGTAAGGAGATTGGACCATTCGTCAGCTATCAGAATAGCAAACTTAGAACAACATCGACAAAGGTGTGGGGAAAATACAGTGCTCTGACCTCCCTCACGCCCCCAGAGAGTGGTTTGACAGCACACTACTGCGTGAGCCAACCCTCGTCCAGCAACCCCTTAAATTCTCTGAGCAACGGTTGCACAGAGATCAAACCAGGCTTTTGTAAGCTGGGGTTTTGGCCTTATATCCCAACAGAAAAGCCTAGGCCTGCTGACCCGGGCTGGACCTCGAGGAGCCTATTGGAACTCTTTGGCCAAAGAATAGGCAAGCCTAAGTGATCTCCTTTCCGCCAGGACTCTTCTGGTTCTGGCTTGATATTCTAAAGAAGCAAAGGACCGGAGAAGACACTGGTGATGCCTAATACTGAGTCTGAAATTTACTCTCTACTCTGTGAATGCTCAGCTGTGTGGAAACAGAAAAAAATGGAAACGTGACAGGGACAGGTAGCTGGACCTCCTTTCATGCAGGGGCACAAAGCCCCCATCTCGATCCTCAGACAAAGTCTCTTGTCTTGCGTGTTCATCCTTAAGCACTAATACCGCCTCCCTGTAGAGGTCACAGACTCAGTAAGGCTTGGATGCTGGAGTGAAGGGAGAAGGAAGATTTGAGGACAACTTTCAGGTTCCAGGAGCCTAGGGTGAGATGCAGAACATAGGAAGAGAAAAATCCAAAAGGGTGTATGGGAGTTAGTGATAGCTGCATTTGGGACTCCGTGAGTTAAGGTGAAGTGCCTATGGTACAACAAACAGAGGCAGCCAGTAAGTCACTGAGAAGTTGAAGTTCAAGAGAGTGGTACAGCCTTTGGAGTAACTGGTCTGTAGATGGAATCGAAGCCATGAGATCACTCAGGGAATCCAAAAGACAAAGCAAGGACACCTGGGGAACAACAACATTTAAGAGAAAGAGTACAGAAAGCAAGAAACTGGGAGAGAATGTTCCAGGGGTAGGAGGAACCCAGGAGAATGTGATACATTGTAGAAGGCTAGGAAGGAGGAGAATATCAAATGTTGCAGAAAGGTTGAGTGTGATAAGGATTGAGATGAGAGACACAATGAGGTTATTGTGGCTGGTTGAGAGTGAAGACAGTGGTAAGAGAAGAGATTTAAGTAAGCGGGGCCACGTCAAGCAGGACCTTGCATGCTGTTAGGTGTTTGGATGTTATCTTAACCGCAGTTGGAAATCATTCAGAGGGTTTTAAGCAGGGGAATGAAGAAGTCGGAATTGCATTTTAAACATCTTGCTCTGTCATGTGGACGACTGGAGGATGGTCTGCCCCTGGGTAAGAGTAAAGGCAGTAGGAAGCTACTGCAGTAGCCCAGACTTGGACTAGCACGGCAGGAAGTAGCAAATAGTATTCAGATTCAAGGTATGTTTTGAAAGAATATCGAATAGGCCTTACTAGTGAATTGAATGTAGGGTAAGAGAAAGATAGGAATCAAAGAGTATTGAGGTTTTGGGTTTGGTCAGTTGAGTAGACGGTAGTGCCATTTACAGAGGTGGGTAAGACTAGAGGAAAAAGAAACAAAATCACAGGCATAGGGGTGGGAACCAGAATCAAGAGTTTTATTTTGGCCGTCTTAAGTGTAAGATGCCCATTAGACATGCAAGTAGAGATGCCAAGTAGGTAGTTGGCAATCCAAACCTGGAGCCCAGGGGAAGTCACAGCTGGAGATACTAGTTTTGAAGTCATCAGCACATTCATACCATCAAAGCATTGGGACCCTGTGAACATGAAAGATGTGTTTCCCCTCTCACTTGACCTGGAGGTTGGGTGGCCCTTGATTGGGGGCTAGGGAGGCATCCAAAGTCATCCCCATTAGACAGAGGAAGCTGGTCCTTGTAACCTGAGAGCTGGACAGGAACCAGAACAAACCTGGCCTCAGGGACTTCTTGCAGAGAAGCAGTGCCAGAGAAGCCCTCACAGGAGCACTAAAGTATTTCCATTTACTCCCTCCAACCACCCCCGCCCCCGTCTCTCTATAAGTAACTTTAATTGAGGAGGAGGAGAGAAAGGCGATATTGAGGCCACTTAGCCTGTAAAGCCAGCAATGGTAACCACAGCTGAGGCCAGAGGGGCTAAATGTTGGAGCTAATGTGGCATGTACTCCCCTCTACCCCTGCAAGAGTCAAAGCTCCTGAGAGGTGGCATAAAAGCCACCCATAGTCAGAGCAGTTCCAGGAGGAGGCTGGGCTTCAGACAAGGGATCATACCTACTCTTTTGCTACTGACATGAAGAAGATAAGCACAAGCTGAGCCCCTGAAACCAGTGCTTCTCAAACTTACATGTGTATTTGAACCACCTGGGGATTTTGGTAAAGTGCAGATTCTGTTTTAGTAGGTCTGGGGTGGGGCGGGGGGGGGGGGGGGCGTGA
>NW_027527936.1:3315507-3337221 GCF_008692635.1 Crocuta crocuta
TTTCCACCTCTAACAAGCTCCCAGGTAATGCTATTGCTGCTGGTCTACAGACCACACTTTGAGTCGCAAAGGACAAGAGGCAGCTGTGGAGACTACCCACGATGGAGGGTGCACATCCAGTTTCAGGGAAATGTGTGCACAAAGTTACAGAATCCATTAAAGTGGACATAGCCACCATTTTGTTATGGTTGTGAGGCAGTTGTTTCTCGATGGATTTACGGCTTCCAGTAGCCTGGCGTGGTTGTTAAGCGCTTGGGTTCTGAAACTTGACCTCCTGAGCTTTACCTCTTAGTAGGTCTGTGATCTTGGGTAAATCTTTTAACTTCCCTGCGTCTCAGTTTCCTCATCTCTAGAATGGAAATAAGACTATTGTGAGGATGGGCTGAGTCAATAGATATAAAGTCCTTAGCATGTATCGGCATAGTAAGTGCTCAGTAAATGTTGCTACCCTTGTTGATAATCCGCCCTTCTATAACAGCTGACGTAGACACACACAGGCTTAGTCTCCTGGTACACAGTCAAAAATGTAACCCCCATCTCCCTCCCACCAAAAGGCCTATATCTTCTTTTTCAAATTGCTTCTACCCTCCTGCCCACTCTCACTCCCCCTCCCCTGGCCCTTGGCCCCAGTGTGGTCTGGATGGGCCCCACAGGGGCAGGGACAGGGACAGGACGTGGGGCTGTATCTGACAGGAACCTGAGGGGCTGGCCCGGGAGGGGATTGGGGCCCGGCTTCCTGAGAGGAGGATGGGCTAAGGCAGGCACACAGTGCCGGAGAAGATGCCCTCCTGGGCCCTCCTGGTGGTCACCTCCTGCCTCCTCCTGGCCCCCCAAAACCTGGCACAAGTCAGCAGCCAAGGTGAGGTGTATGGAGGGTGGAGATCACCTATACCCAGGAAGAGGGAGCCCTGGGAGGGGCGCAAGGTAGGAGGCTCCCACTAGTCCCCTACTCTTGCCCATAAACATGCCTGGGAGGACTCAGAGCCCAACTCAGCAGCTGTTCCTCAGGTACCTCCTTGCTGGCCTCGGATTCAGAGCCCCTGAAATGTTTCTCTCGAACCTTTGAGGACCTCACTTGCTTCTGGGATGAGGAAGAAGCAGCGCCCAATGGAACATACCAGCTGCTGTATGCTTATCCAGGGTATGTGCTGGGCTATGCCACACTCCCCTGTATCTGTCCTGTACTTACTCAGCCGAGCCCACCCCCCACCCCCCAAAAGCTTCCCTGCCTTTGGCCCTGTCAGGGGACTATTCTAATTACATGCCCTCAGTAGCTACTTAATGAACATATGTGCTTTGGATATCACCAGTTCCGGCCCCTGCATAACCCCCAACCCCACTTATCCCAGGCACTGAGGAGAAAAATGGCAGTGATGGAAATAGAAGTTGGGCTTAGGCCAGACTTGGGTCCTCAGAGCCTGTTGTGGTGGCCGTGTAGGTAGAAGAGACTCCTCCTGCTCCCACAGGGAGAAACCCCGTGCCTGCCCCCTTAGTTTCGAGAAGATGCTGCCCTTTGGAACCCGATATGTGTGCCAGTTTCCAGCCCAGGATGAAGTTCGCCTGTTCTTTCCACTGCACCTGTGGGTGAAGAACATGTTTCTGAACCAGACTCTGACCCAGCGGGTGCTCTTTGTGGACAGTGTGGGTAAGGGCCATCCTCCTGTCACCCTGGCCCCTCGATTTGCTGCCTTCATCCAGCTCCTAGGATCAGACTGGTCTGTGCTCTCTTGAGGCCACATGGATGCCCTTCATTACCAATGCTAGAGGTACCTCAAGACCCCCTTATCATTCTTCCCAGACTTGGCATCCAAAACTTCATTCATCCAAGACTTTATTTCACACCAGAGACAACCTGTGCCCCACCCCACCCCCATCACTAACCTATGCATCTACTCATTCAACAGTTACAGACTACCTTCTATGTGCCAGGCACTGTGCTAGGTGACAAAGATACAGAAATGAAGGGATCCCTGCTCTTGAGGAGCACTGAGTCTAACAAACCTGAAAAGAGGCCACTGTTCTAATGAGGAAGGGAGAACAGGATAAGGAGTCTCCTTGCCCTGGCTTCCAAGAGAGCAATGGTCTGGGATCTCCTAGAACCCCGGGGCTGCCTGCAATCCAGCTTCCAGCTCCTCTCTCTACAGTCCGTGGGTTGAACCATAGACTGTGGCACTCAGAGGGTTCTAATGTCTCCTGTCTTGTCCTGTCAGGCCTGCCAGCTCCCCCAAATATCATTAAGGCTGTGGGCGGGAGCCAACCAGGGGAACTTCAGATCAGCTGGGAGACCCCAGCTCCTGAAATCAGTGATTTCCTGAGGCACGAACTCCGCTATGGCCCCAAGGACCCCAGGAATTCCACTGCTCTCACAGTCGTGCAGCTGCTGCCCACAGAAACCTGTTGTCCGGCCCTGCAGAGACTAAACCCAGCCCAGGCTCTGCACCAGCCTCCGTGTGCTCAGCCCGCGATGCCCCAACAGGATGGACCGGAGCAGACCTCCCCAACTAGAGAAGTATCCTGGCCTTCTTCTGCCCTACCTCCTATCTCCTACCCCTAATTTTGCCCCACGAAAGGACAGGCTGTACTTTGGGGATTCCAGATTGGGTTGGTCCATGGGAAGTTAGTATGGGCATGGGTCCATGTCTATTTAGGAATCTCCCACTTTGGGTCATTCACACCAACAAAATTGAGCATTTCAGGCCTTTGAGGTAATGGGGATTTCCCTAAAAAGCTCTGAACACGACCTGAAACCCACCGACCCGGCCCCTAGTCTGTGTGCGTATCTATCCGGTGAGGAACTGGGCATCTCTCCACAGGTATGCTGTGGGGCTTCAAATATAAGAGATGGAGGCTGTCTGGGTTGGGAGGCAGACCTAACTTCTGAGGCTGGGATTCTTCTCCCAAGGCTTCATCTCTGACAGTGATGAGTGGAAGCTGCCTCATCTCAGGGCTCCAGCCTGGTAAATCCTATGAGCTGCAGCTGCGCAGCCAACCCGACGGGGTCTCCCTCCAAGGCTCCTGGGGATCCTGGTCCGTCCCTGCAACTGTGGACCTGCCTGGAGATGCAGGTGAGTCAACAAAAGAATGGGAAGATAGGGAGGAGATAGAAAAGATCTCTAGAGAGACCTGGACTGGATATGGAAGCTCTGAGAACCATGGTCCTTCCTGATGACCTCAAACTTGCCACTGGACAGTTAACTGTGTTCAGGGAGAGAACAAAGAATGAAAGTAAATATTCCAGGTTATGTGTGAAGATGATCTGGATGTCCTATAGAGTGGGGATGTGTTGGCCCTGATGGGATTTCCTTCTGTTAACGTAGTGGAAATTGGACTACAGTGCTTTACCTTGAACCTGAAGAATGTTACCTGTCAGTGGCAGCAACAGGATCATGCCAGCTCCCAAGGCTTCTTCTACCACAGCAGGGCACGGTGCTGTCCCGGAAACAGGTAAGAGCTGAACTGCTGGTTGAGTCTGATGTCATGAGAGAGGGACAATCACACAGAAAGGGAGAGATTGTTCGAGGTCCTCTTCACTCCCCTTCCTTGTCCCAAGACCAAATGGCCTCCATGCACTAATCCTCGGGTAGGTATTTGACCTTCTCAATTTCTCTCCATCCCCATTGAAATGCCTTGGTGTCATCCAGATTTAATCATGTCACCCGGACCACTGCAACTGCCTATATTCTCATTCACCTGCAATTTATCCCCCATGCTGCTGACAGAGTGACCTTTGTTAAACTCAAACTTTGAATGGCCTCTACTCAAATAGGTACTGCAGCCCTCCATTATCTATCAAATCCAATCAAAACCACACCTTCAAGAATTACCACCAAGCACCTCACTGATCTATCGCTCTTTCCATATCCAATCTAAAACCATGTCTTATTGATTTTACCTATTAAATATCTCTAGAATCTGTCTACTTTACATCACTGCCAGTCTCCTAGCTCAGTTGGGCAACCAAGAAGACTTATTAACTGGGCACCTCTTGAATCCTCCAAATCATTCTCCACATAGGAGCTGGAGTGATTTTTTTTTTTTAAAGAGAGAGCTCGCACAATTGAGCGGGGGCGGGGGGGGTGGTTTGCAGTGGGAGAGAGAGAATCTTAAACAGGCTCCTGAGCTGAAATCAAGAGTTGGTCAGACACTCAAGTGACTGAGCCATCCAGGTGCCCCTGGGGTGATCTTTTAAAGTGCAAAAATGAGGGGCGCCTGGGTGGCTTAGTCGGTTAAGCGTCCGACTTTCGCTTAGGTCATGATCTCACGGTTCGTGGGTTCGAGCCCCGCGTCGGGCTCTGTGCTGACTGCCAGCTCAGAGCCTGGAGCCTGTTTCAGTCTGTGACTCCCTCTCTCTCTGACCCTCCCCTGCTCACGCTCTCTCTCTCTCTAGAAATAAATAAAAAAAAACCTTAAAAAAAAAAAAATAAAGTGCAAAAATGAATATAACACTCTTGGCTTAAAAGTCTTCAATAGCTTCCCACTGATCGTGGGATAAAAAGAAAGAAAGAAACAAAAAGAACCCTATTGTGACCTTATAAATTACTGAAAGACTTAGCCCCTACCTATGCCTTCAGCTTCATCTTACACTCTTCTGTCTTTTCCTCTCTCTGACTCTTTGGTCCCCTTCTATCTGCCATATTCTCTCCTGCCTCTGGGTCTTTGCACATGCTGTCTACCCAGCCCTCCTGTCTTAACTTCTACTTATCCTTCAGTTCTCAACTCAAATGTCACCTCCTCAGGGAACCCTCCCCTGATCTTCCCCATTAGGTCCAACAGCACTATTATACATGCTTATTCTACCATATATCTCTCCTTCTTAAGTATTTTTCATAGTTATAATTTTACATTTATACTTTATGGGGTTATTTGACTGATAATATCACTCTCAGAACTCCAGTTGAGAACGGCTGATCTTGACTATACATGATGCCTAAGGCAAAGCCAATGTCTGCTTTTACTCACTAATGTATTCTCACTTACCACAGTGCTTGCTTGGGATTCTCTCTCTCTGCCCCTCCCCGGCTCATGCTGTGTGCGTGTCTCTTTCTCAAAAATAAATAATCATTAAAACAACTTTTAAAAATATGTCTTGGAGCCCATTACAAAAAGATGCAACTCATTCTTTTAAATAAGTGCACAGCTTCCCAAAGTCTAGCTGTGCCATGAATGGATTAAAGGGAAGCAAAACTGAAGTCATCATTTCTTCTACCAAAACCTGCTCCACCTTCAATTGTCCTCCATCCTACATCAACTTGGTTTTTCAGGCCTGAAACATGGAACTCACCCTGGACTTCTGCCATTTCCCCACCCTCCAGATCCAATCAGAAATGGTCTTATCATTTCTGCCTCTTCAATATCCTCTGAATCCATCTATTTTTGTCCACCCCCATTGCCACAACCCTATTCCAGGTCCTCATCACCTCATACATGGAATTTTTATGGAAGCCATAAAAGTGTCCTAATGGATTTCCCTGCTTCTAGTCTGTCCTCGTGAATAGTTTCCTACAACCTGCAGTTACAGTGATCTTCCCAAAGTGCAATGCTAACTATGACAATTTTTGATTTAAAAGTCTTAAATGTCTCCATAATCATTATAAGATTAAGTTCAAGCTCCTTAGAAAGGTTATAAGGCCCTCCATGACCTTAGTCTGCCCTCTCCTATTTACCACTCACCACCAGGCCCTCTAAGCTCAGAGTATTTTGCACACTTCGAATTTCCCCCAAAGCACTAGATCTCTTATTTGTGCACAAGTATGTGACTGGTATGCCTCTTTGTCCCCTCTGCCTATCCTATTTATAGTCCAAGATGCAGTCTAAGCACTGCCTTGCTCAGGAAGTATTCTCTGACGGTCCCAGTCTTGGTTAGATTATCCTCTTTGATACCCCCCCAAACGAGCCAGGGTACACCACAGAAAAATATCATCTGTTTTTCTGCCTCTTCCACTGGAGTGAAAGCTCCTTGATTATTCCTCTATGTATTCATAGTACCTAGCACAGCACCTGGCACATAGTATCAATTATTTGTTGAATAAAGAAGTAAACATATGAATATATTAATAGGGGTGCCTGGGTGGCTCAGTCAGTTAAATGTCCAACTTCGGCTCAGGTCATGATCTCATGATTCGTGGTCTGAGCCCCACATCAGGCTCTGTGCTGAGAGCTCAGAGCCTGGAGCCTACTTCAGATTCTGTGTCTCCCTCTCTCTCTTTCTGCCCGTCCCCCACTCATGCTGTCTTTCAAGAATGAATAAACGTTTAAAAAAATTTTAACATATAAATATATTAATAAATAATTGTAGTAATAGCTAGCCATTTAGGCATTACAATCAGGAAGAGACGTGCTTCACTTGTGCAATAAACAATTATTGAGAGTGACTATGTGGCAGGTATTGGAATAGAGTGACAAATGAAACAGCAAAGTTTCCACATTATTGGGGCTGACATTTTAGTCAGGGGGAAAGGAAGGGGTGACAAAGAAGTAAAGAAATCAAGAAACAAGGTTATATGATAGAGACTAAGTGGGAGGGATGGGGGTGGATGCTAATCTAGACTCTGTGGTCTAGAGAAGCCTCGCCAAGGAGGTGACAGGTGAGCTGAGACCTAAGTGGCAAAAAAGAATGAGTCACATGAAGATCTAGAGTCAGAGCAACCCAGGGCAAGGTGAAGTGCAAAGGCAGTACATGTGGCATATTTATAGCACAGAAAGAAGGCCCATGTGGATGAAGGGTGGCAAACAGGTGTAAGAATTACAGGAGAGTAGCCAGGTAGAGAAGAATTAAATCACATAGAGTCCTGTGGGCCCTGGTATGGAGTCTGGATTTCTCAAGGTGGGACAGAGAGCCATGAAGGATTTTAAGCAGAAGAGTGATATGATGTGATTTTAATTTTAAAAACATATGTTTCTCTGTGATATTATAAAGAAGCACACATAGAAGCAGAGTCACCAGTTAGAAGTTTGCCTTAATCCAGGCAAGAGAGAGGTAGTTCATCGCATGTGGAAGTGTTAAAGATTTCAATAAATGGACAGATTTGTGATATATTCTGGTCATTATCAGATCAACATTTGGGAAGCAAATTCTGGTAACTATGTGGAAAACAAACTGAAAGGAGTGGAAAATGAAGGCAGAAAAGCCAGTTGGGAGGCTGTTGTAATCATCTAATGGTCAAATAATATATAGAGGTGACTAACAGGGCTGCTGTAGAACAGATTAAAAACATAAGTATGTTTCCACCAGAAAGAAGGCTCTTTGAAACAGTCCAGTGAAGTAGGTATTATTAACCCATTTTATCAATGAGGAAATGGAAGCAGAGGTCAATCAAATAATTTTCCAGAGTTGTATACCAGTAAGCAAGGCAGGAACTCTATAGCTCAGGCTATTTTCATGTATCATCTAGCTCTTTCCCTAAGAGGAAGAGGATGGACACCAAAGTAAACTTCAGAAAACAAAACACCATGGCAGGAAGACAGAGAGAAAGGCCTGGAAGCCGAGGGAGGAGTTAGATTATGGTCCCTACAGGCCGTATCCCCTGTGGGATGAGAATAATCAGGATTAGTCTCTGGGGCAGGCCTGATTCAATGACTCTGTGGGGATGATTCTTAGGGACCCCATCTGGGAGAAGTGTGAAGAGGAGAAAGCTCCGGGATTAAAACCCTCCCAGTTCTCTCGCTGCCATTTCAAGTCACGAAACGACAGTGTTATTCACATCCTTGTGGAGGTGACCACAGCGCAGGGTGCTGTTCACAGCTACCTGGGCTCCCCTTTCTGGATCCGCCAGGCTGGTAAGAACTTTTTCCCTTCCCCTCCCATGTATCCCCTGCCCCTACGACTCCTGACCCCTTGCCCAGGATGACTTCTGGTTACTTCTGACCGGTGGCCCTGGTGGCATGAGATCTCATGCACAGAAGGGCTTAGCCAGTCCCTGCCGGCATCCCTGTAGTGCTCATCCCCACTCCAAACTTGTACTGGAGGGAGGTCTCCAGCGGGCAGCTGGAATTGCAGTGGAAACACCCATCATCCTGGGGTGCCCAAGAGACCTGCTATCAGCTCCGGTACACAGGAGAAGGCCATCAAGACTGGAAGGTACGATCGAGGGAAAAATGCCCACAGACCTCACTACACATGGTATTCCTGAGTTTCATCGGGTCTGTTATCAGGACTGAAGGTGTCTATGTATCTGTGTCTGGGTTTGTAGATCTATGTTTATCTGATGCAACTCGTATCTTAGTCTCTCTTTGACATTTGATACTGTTGACCACGGCCATTTAAATTTTTCTCTTCCCTTTGCCTTTGGGATATCAGTTCTCCTGATTCTCAAACTATTTCTCTGGCTGAACCATCTCATTCTTTCCTACTTTCATTCTCATTAACCACATGTATATACAACTTCTCACCAGATAGCTCTACATAAAAGACCCTTGGGGCATTTCAGAGCCGATATACCCAAAACTAAACTGACCTTCCTCCCCAAGCTTATTTTGCCTTTTCATTGAGGTATAAGTTACATTCATTAAAGTACACAGATCTTACATATACAATTGATTAACTTGTACATGTGAACGCCTATGTAACCATTACCCAGATCAAGATAATAGGTTATTTCCAGCATCCCAGAAGCATCTCAGGCCCCTTACAGTCACACACACCCAAGGTAACTACCATTTTGACACCACTACTATTTTGACTGTTTTTTGAACAAAATGGAACCATACAGTATTTCGTTCTCAAACTTACTTCTTTGTTCTCTATCTGACAACGGTACTACCACTTACCCAGTTATCCAAGCCTGGAATCAGCCTGGACTCTTCTTCCTTTTCCCTTGTCCCCTTCCCTCCATTTATCAACAAGTAAGTTGAGTTTATTGTACCGACAGTCCTCACATCGCCACTCCCACTGCCTTCCCCTCATCTTTGACAAACCCAGCTTGGCCCTCCATGCTCTCAGACACGGAACTAGGCTGTAATCCCCAACCAAGCAACCCAGGCAGCATGGCATGCTTCTTCATGTTCCCATCGTGCCCTACTCATAGCATCATTATAGCACTGATTGCATGCCTTCCTCATTAGACTTGTGAGAAACCATGTTTCATTTATCCTTTTCCCAGTGCCCAACCCAGTGCTTGTTGTATCGCCAGCAGTTCCTAAGTGTTGGCCACCTGATTGCTAGTCTCCCTGCCCGTCCACACGACGCTTGTTTCCTCTGCTTGCAATCTGTCCTTGTACCCCCAGCACCTAGCATCCGCTACTGGATGCATGTTACTCGTGAACAGTCCATGTGGCCCTGAGTATCTGAATGTGCCCGGGGTTTCCATCGCCCGACCTGCACCCTGGTGAGCACCTCTGGCGGGACGTCCACGTGTCCTGGTCAGTGTGTGTATGTTTTCCTGTCAGGATGAGTAGTTGGTTCTCCGTGCAGATGAGGTCTGTGTGCTAGCCTGTGTGCCGGGGTGCGGTTCTCGAAGGCCAGGCGTGCGTCGTGCGTCGTGCCTCGGGAGGGCGAGACCGCTGTCAGAGAGGGGCTCTCCAGCCGGATGCGTGTTTTCTGCCAGGGAGGTTCGTTGAGGGGAAGAGGGGTAGGGGCGGATCCCCGAAGATTCAAAGCTGTAGGATTCTGGCCAAAAGGATGCCAGGCTCTCGAGGCTGCGACGCCGGCGCACCGCCCCCCGGAGCCTGCCCACCGGCTTGTCCCCCTCTGCGCAGGTGCTGGAGCCGCCTCTCGGCGCCCAGGGAGAGACCTTGGAGCTGCGCCCGCGCTCCCGCTACCGCTTACAGCTGCGCGCCAGGCTCCACGGCCCCACCTACCAAGGGCCCTGGAGCGCCTGGTCAGACCCAGTGCGGGTAGAAACCGCCTCCGAGACTGGTGAGGGCCCGGCCTGGGCAAGCGCTCTGCGTCTGCGCGAGTTGGGGGGTTCGGGGTGGGCCCGCGCAGCGCGGGGCGGGCCTGAGGGGCGGGCCCAGGGCGGGGCCTGGCGGGGCCTGGCTGGCCCTGGGTTCCATCCAGGGGNCTGGATCTCCTTGGTGACCGCTCTGCTCGTGGTGCTGGGCCTCAGCACCCTCCTGGGCCTGCTGCTGCTGAGGTGGCAGTTTCCTGCGCACTACAGGTACGGCCCCGGTCACGCAGGAGACGGGACCGTGGTCCGGGTGGGGCCAGAGGCCTCTAAACAAGCATCCCAGGGTTTCTCAATGCCACCCGCCCTCCCGAGGACCGCAGGGCCACACCTGTGGCTTCAGCCACTTCCTGCACGTCTCCCCTGGGAGTCACACCGCCTGCTCACACTCTGAGATGCCCGCTATCCTGGACACCTCAAACAACCCCACCTCCTGGCTCCTCATCTCAGTAACAAGGCTACTGTCCACCCATCACCCAGACCAGAACACTGGACGCCTCCCTCCCCTCTATCCAGTCTGGCCTGGTCTGGTCATTCCACCTCCTAAGCCTCACTCAAACAGTGGCCCCCCTTTTCTAGCCCTACTGTAGACACCAACTAGCTCACTGAAACAGAGCCTCTTTCCCCTCCAATCTAGCCTCACATAGCCACCCAAAGAGTCTGCCATTCCCCTCCTTAAGTCTCATGACTAGCGCACCAGGATAGAGTCCAGACTCTGGAATGACAAGCAAGGCTCTGTAAAATCTGGCCCTGGCCAGAATTTGCAACCCCCACCCCCACCCTGTGCATTCAGCCTTGCCAAACTGTTGGGGATTCCCTCCACCAATCAAGTGGTTTTACTTCTTGGTACCTTTGCATATGATATCCCCTCTGCCAGGAATATCCTCCCTGGATGACTAATCCCCTTTTTATCTTTAAATAACTTTCTCCACCAACTCCTAGAAAACTTTCCTAACCCTCCCCTCTTGGCTACTCTCTTTGTGCCTCAGTACAGACTTCTTTCACAGTACCAGTAGCATTTTACAATATTTCTTTCTTTATATGTCTTCCCTCTACCTTACATGGTCATCTTTAAATCCTCAGCACAGTGCCTGCCAAATAGCACATCCTTAAATAAATGTTATTAATGACTTGTTTATGTGGAAAGACTAAAGCTGAAAAGAAATGTCATTGGAAGTTATAAACATGAGGATAGAAAAAAAAAACAAACAAAAACATGAGGATAGCATCCGTACACCTCAGTCCTTTCATTGGTAACATCTCTTGGTTCTTGAAGACCTAGCTCAGAAGGCAAGTCCTCCAAGCAGCCTCTTTTGGTGACCCTAGGCTAGGTGAGATGTCCCTCCTCTGTGCTCCCATCTCTCCTTGAACATGTCTTTCTTTGAATTTTTAATCCACTCATATGTATGAGCAGACCAGATTATAGCCTCTCTGCAGGTGGTCAGATCCAACAAAAAAGTTGGGGGGAGGTGCTGCTGCTGACCCAGGCATACTTAGTTCCTTGTCGCCAGTTTGCCAGATAAATCAGTCCTCCCCTGGAGAGATACAAGTGAGGTTGCAAAAGAAGCCTGAAATCTTGTTCAGCTGAAGTCTTTCCATGCAGAAATATGAGCCTAAAGAATTGGAGGTTCCCCCAACATACCTTAATCTGTAGTCTTCCCAGAGAGACCACCTTCCCCAGTAACTCAGTAATAAACCCCTCTGGTTCTCTTCATTCGCCCATTCAACTAATTTCTTGTGTGCCTACTATGGGCCAGACAGTTTTCTATACCCTGGACATACAGGACTGAGCAAATAGACACACTCTTTGTGCTCATGGAGTTTATATTTTAGTGGAATGAGACAGACCTCCCCCCAAATGGATAATAATATAATGCATATGCCATTAAGTGCTATAAAGAAAAATAAAGCAGAAATAGGGGCAGGGAAGGGAGGTGGTAGTATTTTAGACATGGCAGTCAGAGAAGGCCTCTCTGCCAGGATGACATTTGAGCAGAGACCCAAATGAAACGAGGGAACAAATCAAGAGGCAGAGAGAATGGTAAGTACAAAGACCCTGAAGCAGGGATGTTTGAGGAAACTCAAACCCTTTTTTTGAACCTCCCCACTACTGACTTCCCTTCCCTCCTTTTCATCTATGCTCCTCTACCTTCCTTTATTGCCTTGACTGTATTCTTACCTCTCCAAGCCTTATTCCCTGATCTCAGCCTCACCCCCACCACAGTCGTCTCCTCCTCCCTCCTAATTCACTCCTGTAATTCAGTCTCCTTCTCTTCCTTCTCCCCAAGGAGCCTGAAGCATGCCCTGTGGCCCTCACTTCCAGATCTGCATCGGGTCCTAGGCCAGTACCTTAGGGATACTGCAGCACTGAGTCCAGTGAGTGCCTTCCCCCCCCCCGCCCCCCCGCCAAACCCTGCCTGGAGCTGGACCCTTGCCCCATTGTACACTCTTCCAAGGCCCTTGCCCACCAGCATACCATCCCTAAGCTCTGCCCACAGCCTACGCCTCCTTCCTGCGCAATCCAGGTCCTCCCCCCACGGGTCCTGCTCTGATCCGGACTCCTTCCCCCCCATCTCTCCCAGCCCAAGGCTGCAGCCTCAGATGCCTATGAGGAAGTGGAACCCAGCCCCCTTGAAATTCTACCCAAGTCCTCAGAGAAGACTCCTGTGGCCCTATGTTCCCCCCAGGCCCAGATGGACTACCGAAGATTGCCCCCTTCTTGCCTGGGGACCATGCCTCTGTCCGTGTGCCCACCCATGGCTGAGATGGGGTCTTATTGTACCACTCACATTGCCAACCATTCCTATTTACCTCTAAGCTGCTGGCAGGCCCCTCTCTCCCAGTACCCTGGACAGATCCAAACCCACCAGACCTCTTTTCCCATCCTCCCTACCCACCCCAGCCTCACCATACAAACCTCTCAGATCTCACGTCCATCCCCCCCTGTCGGTCCTCACAGTTGGGCTCCACGACACTGACCACTGATGATGACCGTTTGGTACTGCTGCTGACATAAAGCCAGGACCCTTGCTCCTCACAACAGGCTCATTTGACTAAGCTGCTCTAACTTTCACCTACTTTCTCTCTCCTCCCTAATGCTTGACTCCTTGAAAAGACATCACATCCCCACTTCCCATTTGCTCTTCAGACTACTTTAGTTAGTTCCCTTACTTTGCGAAGGAAACTACCCAGGCAGAGTTCACTTCAAATCATGAAATTGTAAGATCCAATAGGATCTTATCAATCCTCAATTTATTTGATCTCTCTGTGGCATCTGTCATGGTGGCCACTCATCTCCCCTTTAAATTCTCTCCTACCTTGGCTTCCACAATATTGCCATCTCTCCTGGCTCTGAATATAGGAGTAGTTAAAAGCATAAACTCTGGAGTCACAGCTGGGTTCAATTCCTCTTACCTACTTGCTAGCTGTGTGACCTTGGGCATGTAACTTAAAGTCTGTAAGCCTTGATTTATCTCGTTTATTAAAATAGGAATGGTGACAGAACCTCACCGACTTGTGAAGAGAATTAAGTGAGATCATCTAAATAGGGCACAGTGCCTAGGACATAGTGTTGAATATACCTGACCTATTGTAATTATTCCTTCTTATTCTCTTATCCTGGCATGTCTTCCACCCCTTAATTATTGTAGTTCCTCAAGAATCCGTTGACTTTCCTATAAGCTCATCATTCATTCCAAAGTTCTTATCTCTAGCCCTGACTTCTGCTATAGTACCTGTGATGCTTTATGCAAGTAAGTGTTTACATGTTTGTCTCCCACTACGAGATTGTGAGCTCCTTGAGGGCAAGGGATGTGATTTATTTGTCTTTTCCCCCCAGCACCTAGAGCAGTGCTTGGTGCATGGTAGTAGGCCTTCAATAAAGGTTTTCTAAATGAAGGACATCTTTCTGGACAATGCCACCTTAACCTCATGCCAAGCTCCCTCATTCTCTAAGCCATTCATTTTCAGCAGTAAATGTGCTTAGGCCATTCTGTTTATAGATTCCCCTGACTCATTCAAATTCACAAATAAATGGTATTCTTTGCTGGCTCCAATCATACCCACTGTATTAGTCAGGGTCCTGGCAGAAAGACATGGCACACTTAAACTGGGCATCTTGATGAGAGTTTAATAATGGCCATATTTATAAAGATAAGGCAGGATTTAATGGAAAACCATCAAGGACTAGGGCAGTGCCCAAGCGCTAGCATTAGCTGGGAGCTGGTACCACCCCTAGGTATCAAGGGGTATGGGGGGGAGGGGAGTGTAGTTACTAGATCGCAAGAGAATAGCTCTAAGAGAGGGCTTACTGACAGGAGTGGTGACCTTTGGTAGAAAGATACAACCAAGCTGTGGGGACACGGCAGGGAGGGAGCGGGGAATAAATAGCTCATGCTCACTCTCCCCCCACCCTTTGTTCTCCTCTGTATTAGTTTGCTAGCAATGGTGTAACAAAGTACCACAAAGTTGGTGGCATAAACAACAGAAATGTATTGTCTCACAGTTCTGGAGGCTTAGAAGTTCAGGGTGTCATCAGAGTTAGTTCCTTCCAAGAGCTGTGGGGAACAATCTGTTCCAGGCCTGTCCTCTAGCTTCTAGTGGTTTCCCGGCAATCCTGGTGTTCCTTGGCTTGTAGAAGCATCACCCCCATCTCTGCCTTTCTCTTCATATGGCATTTTCCTTGTGTGTTTCTGTGTCTAAGCTTCCCCATTTTATAAGGACACCAGTTTCACTGGATTAGGGCCCACTGAAATGACTTCATCTTAACTAATTATATCTGCAATGAGCCTATTTCCAAATAAGGTTCCACTCTGGAGTATTGGGGCTTAGGAATTCAACATGTGAATGGGGGGCAGGGACACAATTTAATCCATAGTATCCTCCCATTTGAGGAACTCAAACAGAAACCAAAGCCCAAGGTAATCCATTGATGTAGGCCATATAAATCAGCCTCACGGGGCACAAGGCATGGTAGAAAAGGCCAAAGAGTGGGTCTGAATGAGACAAATGGATGACATCCAGTATACCTGTTTTCCATAATTCCTTCCACTAGCCATGGTCAAGGCTCCAACTCTATTCTTAAAGACTTAAGACTAGGATTGAGAGTCAAACCACTAAACTGCTCACCTTTACACCACTGTCCTAACCAATTTGACTTCCTAGGGTCCACCTCCTCCATCTCTACTGAGCTGTTGCTACAGCCTTCCAACTAATATCTCTGCCTCCAGTATCTCTCCTTAAACCCACCCTAAATCTGTATGTTACCTACAGATTGATCTTCCTATTCATCCCACTCCATGCCTCTAAATCTTTGGCTTCACTCTTCAGAACCTGATCTTTTCCTCTTCTAGTGTTTCCCCACATTAGGATTAAAAGTGTTAACACAATGTCAAGCACATAGTAAATACTCAGCGTTTATTGAGTGATTTTTATTATCCCTACTGGGCTCTTCTATCCCCTAGATGTCACCAAATCGTATTCCTTCCGTGCCCTTTGCTTTCCTAGATTCAAGTCTTACAGGTGGGAGTTCCGTCATCTAATCAGCAACTTAGCCTTTAATTAGCCTTCTCTAAAGCCTTGTTCTCCTTCCCTCCAGCCTAAGACTAGTCCAGTATCCCAGCACTAGCAATAGCTGAGAGTGTTACCACCACTAGATATCAAGGGGTGACAGGGGAGTATGGTTACTCGATTGCAAGAGAGTGGCCCTAAGAGAGGGTTACCTGACAGGAATGGTGACCTTTGGTAGACTGGAGAGCCTTCTTTCTTTCTTTCCTAGACTGGAAAGCTCCCTGTGTTATCTATCCCACTTCTTCCTGGGTAAGGTAACCCAGGCACCTTGTTCTATCAGCTGGCCCTTGCCTGGCCTCTTTTGCCTTCACCTTCAAACATGCATAGGCTTCTTGGTACTGGTTCCCTCGAGTTCCCATGCTCTGCCCCTTCCTCAATCCCAATCTTCTCACATAAGTATCCCATGTTTGCTGCCTCTACACTCTCCCCACCCCCACCCTTATTTCTGTGGCCCCTTCCTCAAGCATGCATTCTTCTCATCCAGTTCTCTTCCAAGTCACTGATGACTTATTTGTCAGTGGCCAAATCTGACCTTTTCTGTCACCATTCTTCTTGACCATTTTGCATATACTCAATTCCTCCCCCTTCAAGGCCCATGTCAGTATAATCTCCACTGGCTCTTTCATTCCTTTATTTTAAAATGTATGAATTCCCTGAGGTTGTCCCCTTCATTTACCCTAATTTTTCTCTGTAGTTACCCTTACTCCAGAACTTGCTGGCTCTGTCCTACATTCAGATATGTTTTGTTTGGCCCTTCCCTACATAGAAATTCACTGATTCCACAATGCCTAGCAGATAAAGTCCAAACTCCTTAGCTTAACATTTGAGGCCCTGACCAGCCTGACTGTAGACAACCTTTTCTATGTTCTCTGGGCTTCAGGGACTCCCGGTTGCCAACCCCAAGTCGTAATTGGAAATTTAAAAAGTTGGAAAAAAAAAAAAAAAGAATGCTTCAAAATAAAAAATAAAAACAGTATTAAGTTTGGGCTAAGAGCCCTAGATTTTTCACTGTCATCATCAGAGTTGCTCTAAGGTAATGATTGAAAACATGATTTTTCTAGCCTTCTCTCTGGGACAGTATACAATTTGGTTAGGAGTGCAGGGGCTAGCCAGATAGTTTGGCTCTACTATTTATTTTTGGCTATATGTCTTTGGGCACATTTCTAAACTTTTTCTGACCCAGTTTCTTTCTCTATCAAAAGGGGACAGAATATCTGCCCTATGGGATTAAGGATTAAACTCAATAATGTGTGTAAACTGTTTAAACACAGTCGTTAGTAGATGGCCAATAAATGGTACCCATTATTATCTTTATTATTGCTGCTCACCTCTAAGCATATTCACACAATTCATTCAAGCCATTATTAAAGCATTGGATTGAATGAATGGGAGTCAGACCTCACTTCCCACAAACTGTGTGGTCTCAGGCAAATCCCTTCCCTGGACCTTGGTTTTTCCATCTGTAAAATATGGGTATGTTGTCAGAATGGGGAGGATGCACCACACACAGATTAGACTAGTGGATCTTCAAAATTTCTGACACCTCTAAAGCCCCATGGGTAGTAAAGCCACAATGTCTCTCAGTTCAATCTTCTCTCCAGACAGGCAGGTCTGAATCCTGATCTTTTTTCTTAGCCTTAAGGAATTCACCCGTTTTTCAGCCTCATTTTCCCTGTTTGTAAAACAACAACAGAACAGTTTTTAAAAACTAACACACGTGGGGCGTCTGGGTGGCTCAGTCGGTTGAGCGTCTGGCTCAGGTCAAGATCCCAGGGTCTAAGGACAGAGCCCCGCATCCGCCTCCCCTCAGAGAATCCTAAACAGGCTTTNCACACACACACACACACACACACGTTACGTCCTTCCTAGCAGTGCTCCTACAAGGCACCAAGCTAACTAGATCTGGCCTTTCTACTCCTGAGCTTCTCACCTCCTTCCCCCACCCCTGCCCACCTGCCTCCTTTCCCGTCTCAGAAGGGCTCGAGTGCTTTACGTCACCCCACCGTGTTCTTCACTTATGCATCATAAATACAATCCACATGCAGGCTTTAANTCTCTCCTTTCGGCACCAGTTCTCTGGAGACCCGCCTGAACTCTCTCACCCTTCAAATCACGCTCCATGACTGGATTCTCGTGAGATCTGTGACTTGCACCGGAAGACCCGCCTTCTGTGCCGTGAAAGACCAATGGGTGAAGGCGACGGTTGCGACGGTTGGGTTTTGAAGGAGCCAATGAGTGCTCAGAGCGGAGAGTTTAAGGAGCAGAGGCCAGCACCGCAGAGGCCGGTCTGGGATCGGAACCTAGTCGGAGCTGAAGGTAAGGGGCGGCTGGGTCGAGCTGGGGTGGCTCTGCAGCCCGGGCCGTGAGACCCTGACGGGCTGGGGCCGGGTTGGTCCTGAGTGTGTAGCTGGCGGTCCCAGGCAGAGCACGGTGGCCTCTTCCTCAGGGCTCGGCCGGCACCCACTCCAAGGACCCCTCCCCCTGCGGACGCTCCCATGGCGCAGTTCGTGTTCGAGAGTGACCTGCACTCGTTGCTGCAGCTGGATGCACCCATCCCCAATGCACCCCCTGCGCGCTGGCAGCGCAAAGCTAAGGAAGCTGCGGGACCGGCCCCCTCACCCATGCGGGCCGCCAACCGATCCCACAGCGCGGGCAGGACCCCAAGCCGAACTCCCGGTCAGTGAGTGCGGCGGGACGCGGGGAGGAAGAGTGGAAGGCTGAGGGCGGCCTTCAGGCCTCCTCCCCCAGGAACCTGCTCAGACTCCGGCTTCCCTCCCCCCGCCCCAGGCAAATCTAGCTCCAAGGCACAGACCACTCCCAGCAAACCTGGTGGTGACCGCTATATCCCCCATCGCAGCGCTTCCCAGATGGAAGTGGCCAGTTTCCTCCTGAGCAAGGAGAACCAGCCTGAAAGTAGCCAGACGCCCACCAAGAAGGTATGTGGCCCAGAGTGGCTTAACAGACCCGTCTGTGTACTTTGGATCATGCCGTCCTGCCTCACCACCACCCTTTGTGCCAGGAACATCAGAAAGCCTGGGCTTTGAACCTGAATGGCTTTGATGTGGAGGAAGCCAAGATCCTTCGCCTCAGTGGAAAACCACAAAATGCCCCAGAGGGTAAGACCTGAAGTCCTGCGTTCTTGGAGGGAGGGCCCATTCCCAGAGCTGAGGAGAGATGCCTGGCTGCTCTTCCCACCTAAGATTGAGGGGAGGGGAGGTGCTTATCTGGCCTTCCTGGCTAGGAGCAGGGGGAGGAGGGTCAAGACCTACTCGGTTGCCACAGGTTACCAGAACAGACTGAAAGTGCTTTATAGCCAGAAGGCCACGCCTGGCTCCAGCCGGAAGACCTGCCGCTACATTCCTTCCCTGCCAGACCGAATCTTGGACGCCCCCGAAATCCGGAATGACTACTGTAAGTGTAGCTTTCTCTTTGCCCATTGGATGGAGGAAGAGGGCCTGGGTACCAGGCAGACAAGGAGGCTCATGCCCCTCCCTTCCCTGCTCTGGCAGACCTGAACCTCGTGGACTGGAGCTCTGCGAACGTACTGGCTGTGGCCTTGGACAACAGTGTGTACTTGTGGAGTGCTAGCTCTGGTGACATCTTGCAGCTGCTGCAAATGGAGCAGCCTGGGGACTATGTATCTTCTGTGGCCTGGATCAAAGAGGGCAATTACCTAGCCGTGGGCACCAGCAATGCCGAGGTGCAGGTGAGACTTGCCCTGCGCTGCACTTCTGTTGTGCCCAGACCCCGGGATGGAGGCTCCCCTCCAGCAGGAGGAAGATAATGGCAAGTTGCAATCTCTGATCCTAGCAGCCTTCTCTCTCCAGCTATGGGATGTGCAGCAGCAGAAGCGGCTTCGAAACATGACCAGTCATTCTGCCCGAGTGGGCTCCCTGTGCTGGAACAGCTATATCCTGTCCAGGTCAGTGGTTTTAGCTAGTCTGTTGTGAAATGAGTGTGTGGTTTTTGCCAGCTCTGCCCAGATGTACGCCTCCACAGGGAAGCAGCTCCGTCCTGCCGCCACACCACCCGCTTCCCTTCTTCCCTCCTGCAGTGGCTCACGCTCTGGCCATATCCACCACCATGATGTTCGGGTAGCAGATCACCATGTGGCCACACTGACTGGCCACAGCCAGGAGGTGTGTGGGCTGCGCTGGGCCCCAGATGGACGGCATTTGGCCAGTGGTGGCAACGATAACTTGGTCAACGTGTGGCCTAGTGCTCCTGGAGAGGGTGGCTGGGTTCCCCTGCAGACATTCACCCAGCATCAAGGCGCTGTCAAGGTGAGTGAGAATGGCGCTGGGTTGGGTCCTCTGCTTACCCCCACACAGAATCTGGGGACTATTACACGGAGATGGGACAGCAGGATTAGACAGGATTACCGTGTGACCCGTGTTTAGCTCCGGTATCTGCTGACCCCCTTTATCCTACCTAGGCTGTAGCTTGGTGTCCCTGGCAGTCCAACGTCCTGGCAACTGGAGGGGGTACCAGCGACCGACACATTCGCATCTGGAACGTCTGCTCTGGGGCCTGTCTGAGTGCTGTGGATGCTCAGTCCCAGGTAGTCTTTCACCTGTTCCAGCCCCTCCCTCCCAGAACTGTTCTCGCTCTGTGTGGTCTTCCGTGGGCAACCGTGTCCCTTCCAGTGGCTTCACCAACTCTGTACTCTGATTTCCAAAATTCTGACTCCGCTCTCCTTCATGATCTGCAGACTATACTTCTGGCTGTGGCTTAACTCTAACATCATGTCCTATAGGTGGCACCACCCTAATATGCCCTAAATTAAATTGGTCACTTCTTGTCTCCCTGAAACGTGTTTCTCCTCCTCTCATTGTTTGAGAGGGATAGAACGTACTCAGAAATCTGCGGTGCTTCCTAGAGTCTTTTATTCTCTTCACCTAGTCACCAAGACACATCATTTTTACCTCCAAATATCATTCACTTGTGTCCCTCCCCTCAGCCTCACTCTTCTTCCCCCTGGAGGTCCCCTGCACTGGCCTCTCAGCATTCTTTTCTTATCTCCCACAGTCTGTCCTCTGCACTGGGTCTGGGTGGTCCGTGTTCTAAAACCCTGCAACAGCTCCCTGTCCCCTACAACACCTAATCCATATCTGTTAGAATGATATTTGAAGCCCTTGCTGGTGGGTCTCCCACCCACTCCAGGTTCCTCTCCTTCCACCCTCCTCTCCCCCATGCAGCCTTCATTCTAGGCTTTGGCTCTAGAGCCGCAGTTCAGATTTTGGCTCTGTCACCTTCCAAAGTTGCATGTGATCTTAGGCAACTCGCTGAACTTCCTTCTGCTTGATTATCTGTAAAATGGATAACAATTTTAACTCTCAAAAAACTTTTGTAAGAACTGTGGTGATTCAAGTCTGAGTCTGTGGCACCTGGCAAGGTGCCTAACGCTCGAATGGACTTAGTCCTGATTTGAGTAGCATTGGTTCTGTTGTGCCCACATGCCATCCTCTCCCCACAGGTGTGCTCCATCCTCTGGTCTCCCCACTACAAGGAGCTCATCTCAGGCCACGGCTTTGCCCAGAACCAGTTGGTTATTTGGAAGTACCCAACTATGGCCAAGGTGGCTGAGCTTAAAGGTGGGTGCTAAGTGACAGGAGCCAGACACAAAAGGCTGCATATTGTATAATTGCTGAACTGTCCAGAAGAGGCAAATGCAAAGAAATAAAAACAGACTGGTGGTTGCTAAGGGCTATGGAGAGAAGGTGATGAAGACTTCCTTTATGGAGTGATAAAAGTGTTCTGGAATTATTGTTGTGATGGTTGCACAGCATACTACAAGCCAATTAATTTTATAGTATGTGAATTATTAATTATCTCAGAGGTGTTAAAAAAAAAAAAGCTAGGTGGCCCTCAGTATTGGAGGCTGTAGGTATGGCTCCATTCCTATGCTCTGCTCTTACTTTCTCCCTCCTCATGTCCCAGGTCACACTGCCCGGGTCCTAAGTCTGACCATGAGCCCAGATGGGGCCACGGTGGCATCAGCAGCCGCAGATGAGACCCTGAGGCTATGGCGCTGCTTTGAGTTGGACCCTGCACGGCGGCGGGAGCGGGAGAAGGCCAGTGCAGCCAAAAGCAGCCTCATCCACCAAGGCATCCGCTGAGGACCATGAACTCATCGCTTCAGTTTTTTGTTCGTTTGTTGTTGGTTTTTTTTTTTTATTTTTCTAATAAAGTCATATCTCCCTCTCTTCTCCTCGCATGACCTCTGTCCCAGCAGCCTTCCCAGAGCCACCCCCCCCCCCCCCCC
>NW_027527936.1:3337304-3337508 GCF_008692635.1 Crocuta crocuta
CCGGAGCCGCCCCCCCCCCCCCCTCTGCTGTCATCAAAGAGCCAGAACCAGCCCTCCTGTTTGCAGATGCAGGGCTGGTCCCTCTTTACACACGTGCACACACAGCCTCAGTGGTTTCCTCTGTCACTTTTAATAAAGACATAAGCGAGTGAGCAGCCTCCACAGGCTCTCTTCCCAGGCCCCCCCCCCCCCCCCCCCCCCTCC
>NW_027527936.1:3338327-3406955 GCF_008692635.1 Crocuta crocuta
TCTCCAAGAAGCTTCTGCTTCAGTGTGGGGTAGAGAAGGAGGGATCTTGGGTCCACAGTGACAGATTATTGCTGACCTCTTCAGTGTGAGGAAAAAGGCCACAAGACCCTGGTTGAGGGCCAGTCCTGAGTGCTCCTCTCCCAAGTTTAAGGCAGGGAGGGGGAAATAAGTGTCCAGCCCTTTCAGCCCCCAGCTCCAGAGTGGCAGAGGGCAATGAGACCACATCCTCGGAGCTGGCCAGGAGAAGCGGGTGAGGAACGGAAGCTGTGGTCCCTGTGTACCAGCTGTGGAGAGGGGAGGACCTGTCCCCTGCTTAGTCCTGACCACATAAGCCCTGGTCACAGGTGTAGGTGGGGAGAACAATGTCAGATGCTGCCCAAGGCACAGTCCTGAGGCACTTAGGTGGGCGCCTTGCTTGGCCGTGTTTCTCAGTTGGCCTTGACCTTGGCGGTACCTGGAGCTCCATTTTGCTGAAGTACGCGGGGCAGCCGCTTGCCTTTGGTGTAGGAGTGATACCAGAAGTTGGAGAACAGCACGAAGAAGATGGTACCGTACATCCAGATGAGGTGGATGATGACTGGGTACTGGTAGTCGCAGCTAGGCATGAAGTAGTACTGGGAGATGTGCAGGGAGACCAGGACGAACTGGATCTGGAATGGAGGGAGGCAAGGGTCAGAGGGAACAGTGAGAGGTGGCAGAGAAAAGACTGGAGTGCGGAGGGGTGGGCTCAAAGGTGAGGCGGGCTGGATAAAGGTAGGATTCAGCCCAGCAGGTTGGCATGGTTATGGGCCAGGCCCCTCACCAGCTGGATGGCTGTCATGTGCTTTTTCCACCACAGGTAAGGCTGAGCCACAGGGCCGAGGGCAGACAGCCCGTAGTACAGGTACATGACGACATGCACAGAGGAGTTGATCATGGCGTGGAAAGAGCCCATTCCTCCTGTGAGGAGAACAAGGGCAGGAGAGTCGAGCTGCTGGTCCTCAGTGTGTGGCCCTCTTCCCCCAGTGGCCTTCACCACTCACCTGGGGCAATTTTTACCCCCCACCACCAGCTCCAAGGGAGCACCGAGTGGTGGAAGACATGGAGGAAGGTCACCTGGCCATCTTTTTTCCGGAGAATAAAGATTACCTGAGAAGAGTGGAGAAAGGAAAGGGGTTTCAGAGCCAGGGCCTCTCCTTTCTCCCCACAGGTTCTCACCTCTCCCAGAACCACTCACCGTGTCCATCAGTTCGATGAACTTGGAGAAGAGGAAGAGCCAGGCCACTCGAACCATCTGCAAGAAGTCAGGCAGCCTTAGGACCCCCCCCCATGCTACTCCAAAAACTTCCCTAAACTGGGCCAAGAGCCCAGATCACACCCAAACTCCTACCACCAGGTTGCTTATAACCTACCCACCTACCCTTCTCCTGTCCCTACTTACCCTCAGTGCCTCCGGGCTGTTGGAATAGTCCACAGGATCGCAGCGCCAGGTGTATGTGCTCAGCCAGCCAGACATCAAGAACTAGGAAGGGGTGTGGATTAGACCACCAGAGTTCCACCCTGCCCAATCCCTCTTGCTATCTAGCTGAAGAAATGGATCGGAGCCTCTCTGGAAAGGAGATGCCATGCTCTGGCGACAAGGCCTGCCCCTTATCCTACCAGCAGGAATTAAAACCTAGACGTCCCAGGGGCCCACCTCATAGACAATGTAGAGGGAGAGTGCCACCAGTGAGAAGTTGTAGACAATCATGAAGCCCCGGAGCTGGAAGGGCTTCCGATTGGCCATGATGCGAGGCCCAAGTGAGAGAACGAAGTACACGTAGGTCAGGAGGATGGAGGTCATTAGCAGGGGGGACCCCATCAGTGGGTAGTCCTGGATCCGAGGATCTGTGGAATAAGGGTCAAGGAGTCAGGAAGGGTCACAGGGTCTCAAAGGGAACCCGTACACCAGGTGTACAGACATGGCATCAGGTCACAAAGTTGCCAAGGGATTCGTAGGGACTCTCCAGTAGGAGACAGCCTTAGAACCAGGGATCCCCGGACAAGAGAGGGGAAGGGTAGACAGCATCTTACCTGCATACTTCATCATCTCCTGGTACAAGTTCACAACCGCCTCCATCCTGGCTAAGGATTCTGGGGAAGTATGGAGGGTGGGTGTCAGGGCTGATCGTGCCCCCATCCCACCCACCCTTGACCCACAGACAGGAAGCAGACCAGATGAGACAACTCCCGACACCTCCCTGCATAAAGGACAGAAGACTGACAGGAAGGAATTGCTGGGGACGGGCCGGCAGGGGCACCGCTTCCCGCACATCCCGCCTGCCTGCTGGGAAGGGCTGTTCCGGCCTCAGCTCCACACCTCACTCGCCTCCCCTCTCTGTCTGCTACTGCACCGACATCCTTACCACCGGTCCTCTCCTCCCCGCTTCCTGCGCGGGGCATCTCTCCATGTCTGGTCTCTTTCTGGAGAGCCTTACCTCTCCTCTCCAGAAGGACCGCTTCTCCCTTCCCTGTCAGTGGCCCACCTCTCCAGTTCTGGGTCTTTCTTTTTCCCCAGGGATCCTCCCCTTCAACCGATCCCGTCCACTCTCGGGATGCTGGTCTCCCGGAACGCTGGTTCCCTCCGGCCCCTTCCCCCTCTCCTCTGCCCTCCTGGGATCTCACCTCCAGCGTCTCTCGCAGCTCCCCGCTCCCCTCCTCTCCCGCACCCCTTCCTGCCTTTCCACTCTGGAGCCTTGGAGACTCAGGAGTCTTTGAGACTCCTGCCCCAGCGGCTCCACCTGTCTGACGAGATCTGGCAGAGCCCCGCCCTCCGCCCGCCCCCGCTGCACTGCGCATGGGGTGGAGGGTGGGTCCAGGCCACAGGTCAGGGCCTGGAGGAGCAGGACCCACCAGGATTGAGAAAGCCAAGTAAAGCATGGGACTCACCACCTACCCATCCTGGACAGCCGGATGAGCTAAGCCAAAGCTCTAGCTCAGTTTCGAGCCAGAAACCTGGCGGGGCTTCAGCCCAGCGCTAACCTTGGCCCAAAGAGAACTGCTGAAAACCCATGCCCAGCATCGTCTCCTAAAGGAGCCATAAATTCTCAGTTGGTCCTGCTTCAGAATGGGTGCGATCACCCTTCTCTCCCTGGGAGGGGCAGGGAAGCCAGTGGCATGTGAGGAGGTGGGGGAGTGGGGGAGGTCTAAGGAATCTTCCCCTCCTTTAGGGAGGGTCCCAGTGAGCTAGGCCCTCTCCCCCTCACAGAACCTGAAGGAATGCCGGGGGAGGGCGCACTGGGACACAAAAGCCTCGGCCGGGACCCAAGAGAGCCTGGGAGGCCGGGGCTGTCCCGGAGGGAGGTGGCATGCCCCAGGCGGCCAGGGCAGCAGATGCTCCGCCAGCTGCCTGCACGCCAGTCTGCCAGGTTCCCTCCATCCAGACACCAACCTGTGCAGGCACTAAGTGAAAAATACACCTTCTGACACGTCCACCGGGGCTGCACCTGTGCCCCTCCCGTACTCACAGGCCACANGCCCCCCCCCCCCGCTGCCCCCACCACCCTCAGGCCCCAAGTCCTCCTGCACACACAGAGCAGCCTCTTGCATGCCTCTCCCCACCACCACCGAGAGGCTGGCCCGCGGCTAGAACACATGTGTACACACGGAGCCCACACACCTCCTGCTGGCGACAACCACCCTCCTCTGACACGCCACCCAAATAAGCCTCCATGGACTTTGACATGCAGTTCCTGATACTCAGACCTGCTCCGAACTCCATTCACACTGGTAACTCACTCAGAACACTCACACAGCCTCCTTCGATGGTCCTGCATCACCATGTGCAAATGGCCCACACGCAGGTTTACTCACACGTCCGTGAGTCACGGATACGTGTGGTCACAGGCATAAACTCGGACACTCCACTTAGAGGCAAATGAACACAAAACCACCCACACCACATGCAGACACACACCTGCCTTGGGTCATGCATACAGATCTCTTTTCATGGATGACAATCGTCATTCATTCATTCACGGCCAGATTTGGTTGGGCCGCTGCCTCCTCTGTGGCAGGGCCTACCTGACAGGGGCCTGTTGCTCAGGCACACAGTTCCTCCCTGACCCATGTGAGTTTGCCAGCTGGTTATCTCTCCCGCTCCCTCTCAACCACCACTCAAGTTCACCCCCCACAAACACTCATGCGCCCTGGAGGCCAGGAGTGGCTTGAGGCTCTGGAGAGGACCTCTCCCCAAGCTGGAGAAACACTGGGTGTGTCCCGGTAGAGGAACTCAGTTGGGTGCTTCCTTCCTTTAAGATGGATGGAAGGGAAAAGGAGACAGGCAAAGGAAGGGGGAGGGGAGGAGAGAAGAGAAGAGCAGGGAGCCAAGGAGAGGGAGGGTAAGAGGCGGACAGGGACAGACCCCGAGGTGGTGGAAGGAATAGGTTTGAGCAAATGGGGGCCGGGATCGGAGGGAGGCTGCCAGCCAGGCCCGGCCCCAGAGAGCTGGGACCTCCCACCCACGGTCCCCGGGAACAGCCTCGCCCACAGTCTGGGCAGGGCAGGGCAGGGCAGGGCAGGGCAGGGCCAACTAGGCAGGGTGCCCGGGCACGTGGGCAGTCCTCCCGTGGAAGGTCCAGACTCACCAGTGGGGGGCCAGGCGGGCAGGAGTGGAGGGTTTGGAGGGAGCAGGGCCAGAGAGATGTCCCCAGGGCCAGCCTGCCTGCCACTTCCTCATCTGCTGGGCCGACTTTCTGTCACCAGAGGGGGACGGGGCGGGCCGGGCGGGGGGCGCCTGCTGATTGGCCCCGACTGGGCTCGGCCCGAGGGGCGGGCGCATGGGCGGGCCGCCAGACTCCGGGGCAGGAAGCACGCCCAGCCCAGACTCCCCACCCCTTCCCTCGGCATCTCGCTGCCCGCCTCCATCAGGTCGCCTTGGGCCGGCCCTGGCCCGCCAGAGGTGCACCTTGCTTCTTCTCGACACTCAGTCTCGTTGTGGGCCCTCTGGTGACTGTCCGCCCACGCGACCAACACATCTTCTGTTTGTGGCAGGCCCACCCAGCTTAAGACCCTGCGGGAAGTTCCAGGTCTAAGCAGCCCTTTCCCCCAGAGTTTTCCCTCCAGAGGGTAATGGGCGGGCGGCAGCGTGTGTGCTATGGGCTGACCTGGGGTAGCAGGGAAGTCTCAGCCGGAGGGAGCAGCTGCGCAAAGAAGCCTTCCCTGCGAGCCCATAAACTTGGATGAACCCTAGCATTAGAACTGCTTGGAGGTGGGAGATTACAAAAGGCCCCGAGGGCGCCCGAGGCGGGAAGAGTGAATCACTGGATAAACTGGCCTTGAAGGTAGTGAAAGGGGCTGGGGGTGGGGGGGAGGAAGTGAAGCCAGCTGTGGCTGAGATGAGGTNGATTTCTGAGGAGGTTGCAATGAGGCTGTAATATCAAATATTTATTGACCACCTACCATGTGTGAGATGGTGGTAAGTGTTGGTGACACATCAGTGAACCAGGTAGATGCTGTCCCTGCATGGGGTTTGGGTTTGCCTCTAGCTGAGTCATTTCACTCTGGCACCAGGGTGATAAGGCTGTTGAGACCGTTCAAGTGAGAAAGAACAGCCTGACCCAGGAAGGTTTGGAAACTGATGGGATAGGAGAGGCAAACACTGGAGATGTCCCCAAGGCAGGTGCTCGCTCTCTCTATATATATGTACTTAGCTGTTTGGCGGGCTTCCTGCACTCTCCCCCCGCCAGATCCACACACTCACCACTTAACTGAACTGGGGTGAGGGCTAAGTTTTAGCAAAATGAAATCTGTATCTCTGGCAGCCCCTGGAGCTGTGCTTTGCATATAGTGACCCAATAACTGCTTGTCAGATTGGATGGTATAAATGTGGACAGGAAGGGAATTCAGAAGAGACAGTGGTTTGGCAGAAACAATATGGGCGTAAATGGTGGAATGTCTCGGCGGAAGTTTAGTCTTAGAGGTAAGAGATCAGAGCCAAAGTACAGCTATGATCCAGCCCATTAGTAGCTACCCTTGAAAGGAAATAGCAGAAGGACTCGAAAGGCTCAAATTTCCCAGTGTTGTTACTTTAAGGCTCCCCTGATCTGGCCCCCTCTCCCACTCTACCTGTGTCCTTCTCCTGGGCCACCTCCTGTGCTTTACCTTCCCCAAGGATGCCAGCATCTCTCACACACACCTCCACCACTCCAAGTCTGGCCCCTAGCTCAATACAAGGTATAAACAGGGGCGCCTGGGTGGCTCAGTTGGTTAAGCATCTGACTTTTGCTCAGGTCATGATCTCAAGGTTCATGAATTTGAGCACCACATTGGTCTCTGTGCTGAAAGCTCAGAGCTTGGAGCCTGCCTTGGGCTCTGTGTCTCCCTCTCTCTCTGCCCCTCCTCTCTCTCTCTCTCTCAGAAATAAACATTAAAAAATAAACAAAAAATTAAAAAAAAAAAAAAAAAACAAGGTATAAAGAACTCTCCCGAGGTAGTAAATCGCTCCATCCCTTGTTGAAAGCCTAATGTATGCCAGGTATATTTTAGAGGCTTTGGGGTCGCACCTGACTCCACAGTCCCAAGTTTAAACCTCCCAGGGAGTACACACGTAACCTTCTGCAAGTGGCTGAACCTCTGTGAAATGGGAGCCACAGTGCCTACCTCATGTGGCGAAGACTGAAGGAGCAAGGACACGTTAAGCACTTAGCATTGTTTCTGTTCTCAACATTTCGGAGACAGGGTGGGACGTAACTAGCACATCAAGAATACACCAGAACAGGGGCGCCTGGGTGGCTCAGTTGGTTAAGCGTCTGACTTCGGCTCAGGTCATGATCTCACGGTTCGTGGGTTTGAGCCCCACGTCGGGCTCTGTGCTGACAGCCAGCTTAGAGCCTGGAGCCTGTCTTCAGATTCTGTATCTTCCTCTCTCTCTGAATCTCCCTTGTTCATGCTGTCTCTCTCTCTCTCTCTCTCAGAAATAAATAAAACATTTAAAAAAATAATTTAAAAAAAAAGAATACACCAGAATAGGGGCACCTGGGTGGCTCAGTTGGTTAAGCATCCAACTCTTGATCCTGGCTCAGGTCATTATCTCACGGTTCATGAGTTCAAGCCCCGTGTCAGGCTTATGCTTATGCTTAGGCTTCTGTCTCTTTCTCCCTACCCTCTCACCTGCTTGTGCGTGTGCGCGCACTCTCTCTCTCTCTCTCAAAATAAATGAACTTAAAACAAAAAAAGACGGAGCACCTGGGTGGCTTAGTCGGTCAAGCATCAGACTTTGGCTCAGGTCATGATCTCATGGTTCATGAGTGTGAGCCCCACATTGGGCTCTTTGCATGCAGCCCACTTTAGATCTTCTGTCCCCCGCCCCCCTCTCTGGGGCTCCCCTGCTCACACTCCCTCAAAAATAAAATAATAAAACAAAAGCATTTAAAAAAAAGAATACACCAATGTTGATAACCAATATATCAATCTTGTATGAAGATTCACAAGCATTTGTGTAACCAGTATTTCCTAAATGCTTACTATGTGCACACATTGTTCTGAGAGTACTACTGGAGGGGGTTTGGATTCAATGTGTATCTAGAGACGACGTAGAAACTAACCAAGCAGATTATGAGGGATGATGTAACAGTCCCAGAGGTGAAACGTAGCGGAGACCGGGAACTACAACTGCCATTTATTCACTTGTGGTGAATGTCCACGGCAAGCCCCCAGTCAGTGTGGATGGACTAAGTGATGTCACACCAAGACTGCCGTGGCTCAGTCCCCATCCTGGTCCTGGGAGAAAGCATCTTCAAATAGCTGAGAGAGACCACCTAGCCCCAAGTCCTACCAAATGGCTTCTCCACGGCCCTGGGTTTCCTGCAAAATATTCGCGGTCTAGAGGAGAAGATAGATGTCTGCGTTACCAATTATAGTAGCATGTGGCGAGTGTTCCCACAGAGATAAACCCAGAGGGTTATGAAAGCATGAGGAGGGGCACCTTACCCCAGGGTGGGGGTGAGTTCCTAAAGGCTTCACAGAAATGACGCCGAAGCTGAGCCTTAAAGGACACTTTCGAAAGCAAGGAAATTCATTGCCGGCAGAGGGAAGCAAGTGTGTGAAGGCATAGAAGCAGGAGATATGGTGGGTTTGGGAGCTCCAGGTGGTTTGGTGTGGCTCAAGCTCAGAGGGCATAGAGGTAAGGGCAGGAGTTGGTTGATAAAGAGCCCTGTATGCCAGGGTAAGAAGTTTGGATTTTGTTGTGTGTGTGTTTTTCAGTGCTGGCTGCACACTAGCTGTCATCTGGGGACGCCTGGGTGGCTCAGTTGATGGAGTGGCCAACTCCGGCTCAGGTCACAATCTTACAGTTCGTGGGTTCGAGCCCTGCAACGGCTCTATGCTGACAGCTCAGAGCCTGGAGCCTGTTTCAGATTCTGTGTCTCCCTCTCTCTCTGACCCTCCCCCACTCCTGCTTTGTCTCTCTCTCAAAATTAAATAAACAGTAAAAAAAATTAAAGTATCAGTGTCTGGCTCGCACCTTCTAATGGCTCTTTTTAATGGGAAGAGGCTTGAGCACATTTCCGTGCTGTGTGGAAAAAGATCCAGCATCCACATGGAGGGATTAGCCTTTGGCTAAGGGAACACCTCACAGATGGACACATCAGGGGACTCTCAGGGGACTGGGAGAGAAGGAGGTTGTTTGGGGCCTGCAGAGAAGCTGGGTGGAAGGATACCAGCATGAGGGGCAGGCTGATAAACTGGAGAAACTGAAGGGGTCCGGGAACTCAGACTTGATAAGGATGAAGGCCAGGTGGTGGGGAGGGGGAGTGGGGGAAGAATACCCAGTGGAGCAGCTATAATTCCCCCTCCTTCAGGCAGCCTCCCTGACTAATCGGAAGTGAGGTGCCTCCCCCCACCCTAGGGTGGCACACTGTCTGACTCACTCCTCACTCACGGGCCCTTCTCTATCCTCATTCCCCAGAAGATACACCACCGGTGTACTTTCCGCAGGGTTCAATCTGAAACCCCCCCTCTGTCTGGACGCTAACAACTCTGTACCCTTGATTATCTGAGGCTTTACATGTTTCAACAGAAAAATGCAGAGGAAATGGGGTCACAGAAGCAGGAATGGCAATGAGGAACAAATGTGTGTGTGGGTGGGCAAGCAGGTGGAGCAGTGGCGGGGACAGAGCATGGGGACACGGGGAGTCGGTTAAAGACCATAGGAACTGAGGGTCTACAGGCTAACAGACGCCAGGAGTGGCAGGTAGAGATGGAAGCAGTCTCCTGGGGGCTGTGACAGACTTTGCCCTTCCCCATCCTGTAAAGGACAAAGGGCACTTTCTACACAGTCACCACACAGAGGAGTTGGGGGGAGGGCTGAGTCTGTGAGGACCGCGGAGTGAACAGAGGTTGAAGGGTTTGTCAGTTAATCATTCGGCATATCCCTGGGCGCTCACCACCCAGTTAACTGTCCTCCGCTTCAGGCTGGGACCTTGGCTGAAGGGACCCAGGCTGGAAAGACATCAGCTGGCAGAAGAGGAGGCATGCACACACCCATCACAACTGTCACGGGGAGCCAAAGTCTACACGCCGTGGGCAGCATTCAGGGTTCGCCCAACAGAACCAAAGACACTCAGGTAGCAGGGGGAGAAGGCTGTGATGGAACTGGCAGAAAAGGCTCTGGAGGGAGAAAGGGGGAGACGTGGGTTAGGGGGCAAGCCAGGGGAGGTTAGCAGGACAGAGGAAGGAGAGTTAGCCAGCTCCGGAAGGTGTGTGAGAAGGGCAGAATGGGGAGACAACGCAGCTGATGATTCAATCCTTCTTCTGGCAAGAACAGGGCCAGCTGCTTTCCATATACTCTCATGGTTCAGTTGTGTAAGACTCAAACCGTAGGTGACTACTATTATCACGGCTTCGTGGATGAAAAGAATAGAGTCAGAAAGGGTGATGGAGTCTTCTCAAGGCCACATGGCAAGTAAGGGAGTTCCAGGCTGAGGGAAAACTGTGGACAAAGGGACGGAAGTAGGACCGTGCAGGACAGTAGAGAATTACTATTACACCTGATTCTATACTTGGCCAAAGGATATGCTGAATAAGAGGGCTTCACATGCAAGAAGGTTAAAAAGTAGGCTGGCCCCAAATCATGAAGTGGTCTGAATGAAAGTATGAGGAGTTTCGTTTGTATTGGGGTGTCCCTGAGGATTCTTAAGAAACGGGTTGGTATGATCCCCATTGGTCTTCACAAAGACAAACCTGGAGATGGTAAGATATAAAACATCAGGAGAAAAGGAAAGGAAGGGAGGCCAGCTGGGAGAGCAGCCCTGACGCACAGGTATGACACACCCAGGGCCGGATCTCAAGCAAGGGGAGTGAGCAGGGAGAGGAGAAAGAGCAGAGAGAGACCCAGAATTGACAGTAAGATAGTCGTGCAGCATAACTCAGGTGGAGGAGGGGGAAGGGAATGGACCCTTTGGGGACATCTGGATTGTGAAGGAGGTTGACACACTGCACAATCTTTTTTTTTTCTTAAATAGTTTATTGTCAAGTTGGTTTCCATATAACACCCGGTGCTCATCCCACAAGTGCCCTCCTCCATCCCCATCCCACCCCTTCTCCCTTCCCCTCCCNCATAACACCCTCAAGTTCCATCCATGTACACTGCACAACCGTAAACACAATTCTGTAAGTTTAGAAGAACGGATGGGGCTTGAGGCCAAAAAAAAAAAAAAAGAAAATTCCAAAGGTTCTCTGAAATCACATAAAGTGGACTGTGGGGGCTCAGACACTCCCCACCCCCTTGCTTTCATTTCCTTTAGCGAATCCCTGCCCCACTTCATTGGCCTGTTAATCGTGTTCTCCCCACTGCCCCCAATCCAAGCTCCTCATGGCACGGAATCCTGGCAAGAATAATCAGAGTGCCTGTGTGACATGAGCCCCTACTGTTGCCAAGTGGAGAAACACAGAGACAGGGAGCCTCGGACATCGGACCCCTGAGCCCACCTGCGGCCAGTCACCCTTCAACTTCCCATCCACGTAACCCAGATACAATCGGGGCCCCGTTCCTTTGTTTTCGGTTAGGCTAGGTTAATTGTAATGTGCTGTAACCAAAGCAGTCTAACAGGCCATGATGCAGTAAAAATGAAATTCCTCAGGAGAGAGTAAGGGAAGAGAGCAGGAGTTTGCATTTGAGTGCTGACTCTACCTGAACAGACTTTTATGCCCATCTGAGAAGTTTGGACTTCACCCTGTAGAAAAGCAAGAGCTACTTAAAGGTTTAACTTTAATTTTAAATATGTTCCGTTGCAGGTACCCTTTTGAGGTCTGTGCTGTAATCTCATCTCGCAGAGGTGGAAACTGAGGTTCTTGGAAGTGAAGTAATTTGCCTAAGGTCACACGACGGATATGTCCCCGTCAGGTATAATTTAAGGACGGTCAAGCGTACCAGGAAGGAAGTGGTAAAGACGACAGGAGTAGGGGACACTAGAAGGATCGGTTATTCACTGCATGAACAAAGGAGCCTGGAGCAGGAAAAAGAGAGGGCAGGGAGTCCAAGGAGAGGGCAGGGATGTGTGAGGCGTGAGACAGCACCTGACTCCCAGGTCAAGGCTCCGGCAGAGGCACTCGGAGCGTAGCGGCAAGAACAGTGGAGGTGCCGGGACAAAACAAGGCCGCGGGACTGGTGGGGAGTGTGAAGAGAAGCGAGCATGAGCTCTGGACTGTGAGGCGCGGGGGGTGACCACAGCAGCCTGCGTGACAACTGAGCACGGACTAGTGAGCACGGACCTAGTCCGCGTGGACAGGTGAGGAGGGAACTCAACACACCGCCCAGAGACATCTAGGAGAGGAGTGGGGCCCCGGCGAGGGACTGACTGCACGTCGGCAGACTGCGGACTGAGTCTGCAGCTGGTCTGGACAGGGAAGACATGCAGTTTATTTTATTTTTTTAATTTATTTATTTTAACGTTTTATTTATTTCTGAGAGAGAAAGAGAGACAGCGTGAGCAGGGGAGGGTCAGAGAGAGAGGGAGACACAGATTCTGAAACAGGCTCCAGGCTCTGAGCTAGCTGTCCGCACAGAGCCCAACGAAGGGCTCAAACCCACGAACCATGAGATCATGACCTGAGCTGAAGTCAGACGCTTAACCGACTGAGCCACCCAGGCGCCCCAGACATGCAGTTTAGAAGGGAGGACACGGACCATTTCAGGTGAGGGAGCTTGTCATTTGGTCTCAAATCAAAATGACACACCTTAAGGGTCAAACTGGGCTTTAATGGGAGAGTATCGGTGTCAAAGAAGCGGGAGAAAGAAAAGTCACAAAAAATGAATTCAAAAACGACCTAGCACACCAGCTAAACCAACGTAAAACCATTTCCAGCAGGTGAGATGAGCATGCAGGATCTCTCAGGAGGCAGAGCTCCTGAGGGCAGGCTTGAAGAGAGCCCAGACAAGGTGCAGAGGAGGGAGAAGCTGTGTCCTCACAAAGGGACTCACGAATCACTGGTTTAAGCAGCAATTATGGACATGAGAGTTCTAGACACTACCCTGGGGATAGTGAATATTTATTGCGCTTCTATTGTCAGGCACTATTCTGAGCACTTTGTATGTATTGGCCTATTTAAACACCACAACAACTCTACAATACAGCCACTAATAGGATCATCCCCAGGAACAAGGAAGCTGAGGCACAGAGAGGTAAATTAACTTGCCCAAGGCCACACAGCTAGTAAGTCGCACAGCATCCAGGCAGTCTAAACCTGTTCTTTTATTTTTTTGTTTATTTCTTTATTTTGAGAGACTGCAAGTGGGGGAGGGGCAAAGCGAGGGGGAGAGAGAATCCCAAGCAGCTTGCACGCCATCAGTGCAGAGTCCCACATGAGGCCGGAGCCCATGAACCGTGAGGTCATTACTTGAGCCAAAATCAAGAGTCGGACACTTAATCAACAGTCACCAAGGTGTCCCTGAACCTGCTCTTTTAACCAAAATGCTACATTATACTATCTCTCCAAAGTCAACTAAATCATCATGATAATAGCAGTGGCTCCTATTTATAGTGTTCATGATGGGTCGGATGCTATAGTGCTCCAGACACACATTTCATGCCAAAGATCACACAGCTATCAGGGAGAAGAACTGGAATTCAAGTGCTAACAGGTCAGTCTGCTTGACCTTGGGGGACAATAAAGAGCATGAAAGAGGAGGTAACTGATCTTACTTAGTTGGGAGTGGCACTGACTTGTGCACACGGCTGTCAGGAAGCTTCACAGAGGAGTGGCTCATAGGGTGAATTTTGAAAGATGATTGGGTATTCATCAGACAGAATGATGGGGCAAAGTGTTACTTGCAGAGGAAACGGTGGGAATAAAGGAATGGAGGCCAGGAAGAGTTGGTTACTTTCAGGAAATCTCCAGCAGCTTGTACGGCTTGGGAATAGAGTGGGTGGCAGGACAAGATATAAAATAAGTCAGGAGAAGCAGTCAGAGAGCTAGACCACATAGAATCTTACTTGCCTTTCCAGGAAATTTGAGCTGCTTTTTCAAACTTTTCCAAGGAAGTAAATGTAATGACAAAAAAAGAAAAGGAAAAGGAAGGAAGGAAGGAAGGAAGGAAGGAAGGAAGGAAGAAAGAAAGAAAGAAAGAAAGAAAGAAAGAAAGAAAGAAAGAAAGAAAGAAAGAAAGAAAGAAAGAAAAAGAAAATCCCTAGGAAATTTGGCAGCTCACTGAGTCCCTTCAGAGTAGGAATTCCTTGAAGTCTATTTTCTCTTAATAATGCATCATAGTAATTTTGTGCCCCCTGTTTAAATTACCCCCAGGAAAAGGAGTGTTCCAGGATGATTTGATCCTGGTACTTTCAGTATGCCTTGGCACACTGCCCTGCCAACCTGCCAGCTATATAGACTCCAGTTTGAAAAACACAAGGAGGGAGCTATCAAAAGAATTTTCATCAAAGGGAGCAATGTGATCAGATCAGCAGTTTACCTGGGAGCCCAGGGAAAATGCAACATAGAAGATGGGTTGGAGTGGGAGACAAGGTGTCTGAACACTTTTGGGGAAAGAGGCCTAGAATGCAGGGCAGGATGAACAGAGAGCGGGGAGCCAGAATGGACAGGATTTGGTACCTGACTGGGTCGTGGGGGGCTGAGACACAGAGAAAGAATGGTTTAGGATGGCTTTCAGAGACTTGGCTTAGGTCACACCCAGGAAATGGGGGGAAAAAAAAACAGGTTCAGAGGGAAGGAAGACTAGACTTGAACATGCAGCATCTGAGGTACCTACCTATAGGTCCTGGGGCAGAGAGCTGTGAGCTGAAAATAAAACTTAATTTGAGTTAAGTACAGAAAAAGTAGTGGTCACAGAGACAGCAGGCAAAGTAAAAAGCAGGCGGAGAGACAGAAGGCCAAAAGCTGCAGAGAAGAAACGGTCAGAGAAGTCAGGTGGGGACAAAGAGATGAATAGTCAGCACTATCAAACGCCACGGAGATGAAGTAAGATGAGCATTGAAAATAATGCTGGATTTAGCCATTTAGGTCAACAGTGATGTCTGAAGAGTAGTTCCAGAGGAGTGGTAGAGGGAAGGGGAGGGGTGGAAGAAGAGGCAGTGATTGCGGGCCCTGCATTTCAAGAGCGTGGCTGTGAGTCAGAAAGTAGGCATGTGAGATCAAGGAGTAACATGGAAAAGACAGTAAAAGGACACTAACGGGGGCCATGAAAATGGGAATAGCCCAGAGAAAGTAGTAAAAAAACAAACACACAGGTAGTGTGCGTGCAGGGGTGCGGGCAAGAGAAGACCGAAGACAGGAGATTGGAGTGAGAACAAGGGAAGGTGGTGGGGCAGCAGAGGGCAGGTGGGGAGGGGAGCAGCCCAGACTTTCATCCAGGCTTGATTGATTCAGCAGGACAGGCTATCATCCCATGGAAAATGTCATTTACTGCTTTCACTGGAAGAGTCTTTCTGGTACACAAATCTCCAGGGGATAGAGAGGGATGCTGGGCAGTGGGGAGGTGACGTCTGACGTACATGCATGTTATCTCTGGGGTAATGTACTGCTTCTTTGATGAATTTTCACTAGAGAATCAGTGCAAGCTAGAAAACAATTGCAGGGAAGTGGTCTAGAGGGAGGTTGGTAATGTTAACACGCAGGTGACAGAGAGAGAACTTCAGGAATAGTTTGTGGGGGCTGTGTGTGTGAAGGACTTGGGGGCTGAGCTAGGAAAATTTCAGTTTATCTTATATAATATAGTCATGCAATGTGGAAAACAAACACAACGTATGGGGACAGGACAGGTAGGTTCGGGAATCGTTGCCAGAGACTTTAAAGCTAGGAGGGATCCCTGGGAATAGCCAGGGGAGAAAATGGAGACCCAGGGAAGTCAGGTGCCTTGTCCAAAATGCACTTGGGGAAGCTGCCATGTCCGAGTGGTAGGTGGCACTTGAGAGCATGTAAACACATGCAGAGACCCATTACAGAGATCCAGCTCTGCCTCGGTGACTCACAGGAGTGCAAGAACAAGAGTGAGAGAAGCTAAAGGGGAAAAGAGAGGAAGAGGGAGAATGTCCTGTGGGACATACACAAATTGAAGGCATGGAGGCCATGGCCCCCATGACGGGTTGGAGAGGGTGCCTTCTGTTTCAACTGGAAAGCCCCATCTGCAGAGCAGCAAATTCTTTCCAAGGGATCCCCCCTGTGTGTTTGAGGCCGTCAAGCCAGAGCCACATCGAGCCTCTATAGGTTGGCATGAACTCTCAGGACTAATCCGAAAAGGGACCACAGTCCCTGGCCCGTTGTTAAACTTCAATAGGCTAACCTCCCAAATCTGGAGCAGATGGAAGAAAATGTACATCCCTTAATCATTTCTCTGGATAGTAATCAGGATTTGACCCAGGGTGGGCGTTTGGAAGGATTCAGCCTCCGTCCTGCCTGGTGCTGGGATCAGCTCACACGGCTCCTGTGTCTGCAGGGCACAGAGAATACATTGTCCCTAAGGAGGATTATTCTCTACAAGGAGCTCAGACAAAGGGAGAGGTTGTTCCCAGCTGCCTGGGGGAGGTGAGAATGGAGCGGAAAAGGGCCCAGCTTTGCACTAGGGCATTCCTGCAGAGTTCAGCTCTGTCCCTGACAGCAGGACAGGAGGTATGGAACACAGTCCCTCCAGCTCCTAAAGCCGGAACCCATTACAGAGCTGGAAGGAGCTGTTTCACAAGAAGGGGACAAGGTTAGGTAAAGTTTGCTAGGTAGGGCGGCAGTGGACGTTGAAAGAGGAAGAGAATAGGGTGACTGGAGCAAATGAGTAAAAGGGAGGTTCCACAATGACAGAATGCCAGCTACAGGGCAGACCTGGAGAGGGAGCAATCCTAGGCAATGGCTGTCATGCCGGCATGGACTAAGCAAGCTTCTGCCCAAAGCAGGGTGAACTCTGTGTTGCAGTATGAACTTAAGGTTTCACAGTGGCTTCTTTCTCCATCCGAGGTATAAACCTGGGGCCCAGTGGCCTAATCTCATTCTCCAGGGGCCCCAGGAGGAGGAGAAAACAGTCCCCAGGCAAAACAGAGCAGTAAGAAACAAGAACACCATCAAGGTGGGGCAAGAGAGCCATCTTTTACAAATCCTAAATCTGAACAAGCAAGCAGGTCATGTCCTCTTCTTCAAAGGGAAGGTGCGTGTGAGTAGAGAGATACTGCTCACGGAGGCGCTTGCTGGGTTGTCTGAATCCCAAAGTTGGCGATGCTGCGGAAGTTTGTGTGCCCCAGAGGATCTGGGAGTGGGCGGGTGTTGCAAATGAGAACACGTGTTTCCAGAGTAAAGAACAGAGAGATGTGAGTGCCTTTGGAGTAAGGAATTGTGTGCTTAAGGTCACAAGACATAGGTGAGGTCCTGCATGCGTTCCTGTTGGGGCAGGAGGATATTTCCACTCTGCGAGGACAAGGAACCCATTTCCAGTTTATGGTGAGAACGAAGGTAGTATTACCCGGGACAACAAAGAAACCTGTGGTTGGTACCTCTCAACAGGAGGAACTCTTCTGGTGAAATTAAGGACAGCAGTCACCAAGAGCCGATCCAGGCCTTTTAGAGAAGTACAACTAGTTAGCGCTGAGACTTCCCTTGGAAGGGAGAAGGTAAGATCAGGAGCATCTGAGTGGGCTGACAAAGCAATTAGGCATTAGTGTTGAAGTGGAGGAAAGGTCTGGCATTGCCTTCGAGCTGATAACAGAACTCTCCGTGCTGCTGCGTGCTATGACCAGTGAGCTTTATGGATACCATTTCTTGTCTTGATGGGACAGGAATGGATGTGACAACGGGGACCACTTTTCCAGTACTGTGCTGCCACAGCCTGGCAGAACTCTGCCCGGCACCAAACAAATGCCAAAGTACTGGCGTGTGACAGAAGAGAACAGAAAAAAACGCAGCTGGAAGGTATGAGCAGGCCCTCCTCATACCTCTCAGAATATTTTTAGATCAAAGCTAAGACACTGTTTTAGAGAGAACAGATTAGAATTGCCTTGCATCAACTTTGAAAGTCTCTGACCCCTATATAGCTCTCTTATAAATCGCGGTCAGCTAATCCTGACACAATGGCCATCAATTTCTTTTTTTCTTTTTTTTTTTTTTTACAAATAGTTTATTGTCAAATTAGTTTCCACATAACACTCAGTGCTCATCCCCACAAGTGCCCTCCTCCATGCCCATCCCCCCTCCCCCCCACATCCATCAGTCCTCAGTTTTTGTCAGCATTCAAGAGTCTCTCATGGTTTGCCTCTCTCCCTTTCCCCCACCATTTCCCCCCTTCTTCTCCCCCTTGTCCCTCAGTTAAGTTCCTCCTAATCCTCCTATATGTGCAAACATATGATTTGTCCTTCTCTGCCTGACTTATTTCACTCAGCATAACACCCTCAAGGTCCATCCATGTTGCTACACAACAATGGCCATCAATTTCAATAACTTTATTCAGGGAAACCCTCTGGTCTTCTGTTGACTCAAAACCTGCCCCTGTGTGCAAAGGAGCCCTGAGGCTGCAGACACAACTCACTCTGCCCTTCAGCTTTACAAAAGCAGGCAAAGGTCCTGGTGGCTGTCCTTACCCACCAGCAACCTGGCCCATACTAGACCATGGTTTCAGGGGACTGGAGGAAAGCCAACCTGGCTGGAGTCCAGGAATTAGGCACTATCATGAGGACAACTAAACCCTGATGAACCATGGTGTGAAGTCCCTCTCCTCCAAAATGAGAAAATCTTTCATGTGTACAGGGTGGGGTAGAGGACAGAAGACTTTATAACTAGCTTCCGGGGAAGAGCTGCACTGGCTTTTTTTTTTTTTATAATGTTTTTATTATTATTGAGACAGAGAGAAACCGAGCATGAGTGGGGGAGGGGCAGAGAGTGAGGGAGACACAGAATCTGAAACAAGCTCCAGGATCTGAGCTGTCAGCACAGAGCCCAATGCAGGGCTCGAACCCACGAACCGTGAGATCATGACCTGAGCCGAAGTCAGACGCTTAACTGACTGAGCCACCCAGGTGCCCTGAGCTGCACTGGCTTCTTAGAGGAGAGGAGGAGAGCAGCCTCAAGCTCCACCAGAGCCGCAGAAGGACCATGAGAGCCAGCTCAGAAGACTCGGTGCCTGCAGGCTGGAGAGACGGCCGGGATGGAAACTGGGCAGGAAGCGTAGGAGCCAGCATGCCTCTTAAGGATGTACAGAGGCTGTGACAGTTTCTGGCAGCATGAAATCAGCACAGGCTTTCAAACAGAACAGAGCAGTCCATGACCTTGTCTATAGGCTCACCAATGACATGAAGCAGTATCACATCACCCTAAGTTCTGGATTGAGGATTCAGAAGGGCAGTGGGGAGAAGTGGCTGTAGAAACTATCATTTATTGGGGCGCCTGGGTGCGTCCGACTCTTGGTTTTGGCTCCAGTCATGATCTCACGGTTCGTGGGTTTGAGCCTCGTGTCAGGCTCTGTGCTAACAGTGTGGAGCCTACTTGGGATTCTCTCTCTGCCCCCCCCCCACCCCCCGCTTGCTCTTGGGTCTTTCTCTGTCTTAAAATAAACTAAAAAAAAAAAAACCCCAAAAAAACAAAACTATCATTTATCGAATACCCATTATTTCATACACCGTACTAGTGTTTTACATTCATTTTCTCATTTTAATCCTCACAACAACCCTATGAGGTAGGTAACATCACCATTTACGAACAAGAAAACAGGCTCAGAAAAAATTAGGTCACTTGCCCAAGGTCACACAATCAGTCATTGGTGGAGCCGGGATTTGTCTGGTGCTGAAAGCCCATGTTCTCTTTATTAGACACATCTGGTTCAGCTTTGGGGAAAAGGCAATTTCACTGCCCAACTCTGCAAGGGGAACCTGGGAGTGGGGATTGCCGGCCACACTCACCGCTGGTACGGATGCATTGAAGCGGACTTGATGTTGGTTTTTATTCCACTTGGCATTTTTCCTGAAAGGAACACAAAGAAAGATACCTGAAGCACGGTTACGACTTTCATGATAACTCAGACAGGTGGCCTCTCAAGTTCCCTTCTGTCACTATCATCTCAGAACCTCTGCAGCCCTGGGTAGCAAAGATCAGAGGTGTGGTTCTTGACCAGCCCTCTCCCTGGAGGTGCCTGGGAGGGAAGGGCTGATAGCAGGAGGGGTCAGAGCACACCCCAGCAGTTTGCTGCTCAGCTACTCCCGGAAAAGACAGGTAGACCCCCTTTTAATGCCACAGGTAAAGGAATGTCTCTTATTGTAATTGTCCCTTTTCTTAGACAGCTTTGAAAGAAAATGCCTCTTCTAGCTACTCACATCTGAACTCCTCCATGCTGTTCTTGTAACTATTAACTGGAAGCAGGAGAGACAAGACCCAGAAAAGAGTACATGGAGCTTGCCTATCTGTCAGTTCCCAGTGCACCTCCCAGATGGTCTCAACCGAGGTCTGACCATTGTTTTCTCTAAGAAAGGACCCTGACAGCATACATAATACCGAGTAAATGAGACTGAAAGGTACTTGACACAGAATTCTGTAATGGGGGTGGGAGGTACAGTTTCTGCCGCTCAAAGTTCTTCCTTTCTCTGGTGCCTGCTGCAGAGGCTCAAATGAGATTTACTCCTGAAAATTTTCTGGGTCACAGTTCAAGAAGAAAAGGAGGAACTCTCCAGCTCTGGGATGCTAGGGACCCAGACCATCCAGCTTACTCCTACTTCCCTGCTCAAGGCCTGCTAGCACATCATCCCCTGTCCGCCTTACCTGTTTGACCTGCTTGGGCCATCTGCACCCCACTGAGCAATGGCTGCTGCTGGCTTGGAGCTCCCGCCATCTGCACCTGCTGTAATCCTGAGGCTCCTGCGAGGATCGTCCCAGCCCCTGGCTGGCCTGGCTGCCCAGGGCCACTGCTGCCCGAAGGTCTCCAGTTAGACAGCCCTTTCCCAAAGGCCACGGCTGCTACTAAGGCATTGGTGTCTGTAGGGTTAAAGGTCTGCTTGTTTGGCCGGAGACCTGAATAGAAAGGTTAAGTGAGGAGCCTGAGGTGTGCCTCTGACCCTGGACTGAGCCTAACAGCGGGAAGACCAGTATGGGCACCAGGGCCTGAGTCGTGTCCACACTCAATGGCAGCCCTGAGGAAGAGCCAAAAGCCCCCACAGCTATCTCAGGGCACCCCCTTATCATTCTGCCCATGTCCTCCACCTGCTCCAGGGCCAGCCCTAACCACAAAAAGCTAACAGAATGGAGCAAACACTTTCCTAAGCAGTTCATTCTTACACCCTCACCTCACCACTACCCACACCACCATTCCTATCCCAATGATCCCATCCCTCTTTCCCTTCTCCATTTGGCCACCTGCCCTTCCATACCTCCGCTCTCTGATTCCCGCTCCTCTTTGCTGATTTTCTCCAGGAGGTTTGAGCACATTTTATTCAAGCTCTGGATCTGCTTCTGTAACACACAAACATATGTGCAGAGATCAGGCCACTGACAAGAAATGATTACGGTGAAGTTCTTTCCTTGTGCTCTTCCAGGGGTAACTTATGTGTAAACCATGCACACCTACCAGACACACATGGTAAATCCTAGCTTCTCACAATGGGGTTCAGGGGGCTGGGGGCAGCAGGGCAGGGACTCAGGCTGACCTGAGCTACATCAGCACCAATGCGGGCAGCATCTGTTGTTAGTTGCTTCTCTTGCTCTTCAACTTCAGGGTCAGGCTTGGTTCTCAGATGGTCAGGGACCACCTCGTGGCTAAAAACAGGTACTCGTCCTTCAGTCTGCCGCTGTAACACACAGATTTTACTGCTCCTCCCACGCAATTCACAAAGAGTTGATCTGGCCTGATATATAGGTCCTTCCATAAGCAAACAGTACATTTTCAGGGAAAATTCAACCTGACACAATATCTAGCTTCCTGGGACACTAGTGTGCTTACTTCTTGCTTCATTTCTGTCTCCTCAAACCTGTTTCTACGAGACCCAGGGGCAAGTTTCTCTCCACTACATTTCAGTAAAAGACTGAAATGGACGAAATCACAACAAACATACCTCTTGCTCAAGATAGGTGTTGTAGGAGAAAGGTCTTTGCCTTGGTGATGTAAACTTCAGGTTTATTTGGCACCATTAGGGAGTGGCTCCCCGACACCAGAGGGGCAAAAAGCAAGGCCTCCAAAAGGCAGCCCTTGCTTTCTACTGCCACACACTACTCCTCGTTCAGAACTTCTGATGTAACCAAGCAACAATTGTGCTCTAAGTCCCCAGCTAAGAATTTAATTTCCCACGTTGTACCCTTCCCCTCCTCTTACCATGAGATCCTCATCTCGGTCTGGGGACAGCACCAGAGGGATGATGACCTGGTTACGGAAGAGTGGTGTCTTTTCGTGCTTCAAGACCTTGTTCAAAGTATTCAACTGTCCAGAGAGCAAGGCAAAGCTGTCCAGAACAGAGGGCCTGGTGGTGATAAGAAAGGGTCAGGATGTTCTCAGTCAAGCAGCCTCGAAGGGGTCCCTCAGACCAGGAACACCCAGCTCTCACGGCACTACAGCTGCACTGGGGCCAGCACCAAACGGGTCCCCAGGGATTGTGGGATTAGGAAAGAGGGACATACGGTTTCTAACACAGATGGAGAAATAAGGCAGTTTGTTGCTTAAAGGGGGTGAGGACCTGTGGCAAAATAAGAACGCTGGCTATATTTAGCACTAAAAACTCAGCAACTGGGTAAAAGCCTCCTTTCCGGCCTGCAAATAGGATCCACACTTCCACAGTAGGTTGCACCTAAAAGACTCAGCAGCATCTGTGGTAAAACCCAGGATGAACACTGCATTCTTACTGTAGTGGGAGGGCCCTCTGAGGGAGTACCTCCTCCTAGAGATGTCAAAGGGTGAGAATCAAAAGCTGGAAAGACCTTGGGTTGGGAAACTTGACGTTTCTCTACTTCCTTGCATTGAGGTCCCAGGCCAAACTTCATTTGTTAAATGTTGGGAAACCCAGCTCTTACCACACCAAAAGATGCCAAGTGATAGACTGTGATATCACTGGAGATATCCTGTCCACCAGGAGGCCTAGCCCCCCACCTGTGGAGCCCTCCTCGGTTCACCCTGGCAACCCTTACCAGGTCAGCCGGTCATACTCGTTCTCCAACTTGTAAATGAAACTCCCCAGTGAGTTCTTCAGGTCAGCCACTTGACTCAGCAGTGCATCTAATGATGCCTCGAGCTGCTTCTCCTCCCTCTGCACCAATGGGAACAGGTTGGTTACCCAGATGGAAGTGTGAGTATGACACACACAGAGGAAGGCTGAAGAGCCAGCATGACAGTGTGCAACGCTAGTCGAGAAACACAGGATCTCATCGGTACACAAGAGCCAGGTTTTCTATCTTTGGTATTTGGGTTACAGACTGCATCAACCCTTAGACCTTTCGATCCATTCGCCCGACCTCAATTCTTCCTTTCTTTCATCATCTCCTCATTCATGTCTGGCTTTTCTCTGCATTAGATATACTCTGTACTCTCTCACTGAGACATTTTCATCAGACCTAATGCCTGGGCTTTATTATCTTTTGTGCACCTCTGCAGTACATGTACTCCAACTTCTCCTGTACTAGAACCTGCCTTGTGAGCGTGGCAGTCTTGCCAAACACACAATCCCTGGGAAACCTACCCACACATGAAGGTGTCCCTGAATACCAGGCTTGTGCCACTCCCCCATAACCATCCCCCACTCTTCGTTTGCCGTCAAATTTCAAGCTGCTGCTTGCTGAATTAATCGGCAATCTTTTTTTTTTTTTTTTTTGGTCAATGCCAATATTTCTGTATCCCTTTCACAAGCTCAGTCAACTGAAAAACATTTACTGTATAAGTACCGCGCACCAACCGATTGCGCCACGGGAGCTTCGCTTAACTGACAAACATTTACTGACAGCCAACCAGGTGCAAGACAGTATGTGGCAAATGAAAAACAAACAAACGAAAAATGCATGTGCTCCTGAGCACCAGAGAAACAATTTTAAATGCTAGGGTGTCTGCAAAGCGTTTTCTTGCCATCTGTGGTCTCCGGTTTTACTTCATTTCTTCATCCTTAATAACTAACCGGCTCTGGCTGGGAAGGAAGATGCAAAACTGTCTTGCAAACTCGCCAACGCGCATGACAGGGCTCTCAATTCTGGGTTCCACCCACAACCCCAGCCTTTAATTAGTTTAGCTTTGGCCACCGCCCCCTAACAATTCCTTCACCTCTCAGGCTTCTCTCCAATTCCAGATCCCTTGTTACGTCTGCAATCCAACAGCGTCCATCCAATGGCTTAAGCCGGGGCCCCGAGCCATCTTCCTTGCACTACATTTCAACTTTGTCACATTACGGCTTGATCGTTTCGCGCACCCCAGCAAGGCCGCGGGGCCTCTTTCCACACACTCAGCCGGCCGGGCTCCTCTCCCACCTCTCCAGTCGGTCGCGCCCCTCCATCCCGCGGGCCCTTCCTCGTCAGCTGCGGGCTCTAACCTCTCCTCTCAGTCCCAACTCCTCACCCTCCCCTCGGCCAGCCCACTCAACGGTCCCGCTACCCGAAACCAGCCGGCGGTCAACAGTCCCAACGTCGCTCTCACCTGCATTGCGGCGTCCGTGGCGGCGGCAACGACTTCCCCTTCCGGTTTCCTAGTCGAGAGCCACTCTGAGAGCGCTTCGTCCCCCAATCAGAAAACTCAGAGCTCGGCCCTCCCACTCACTTCCGGTTCCTGCGGGCCGCCTGTAGCCGGGTCAAAGGTCACGAGTGGAGCATCTTCTCTGGCCCGGGCCGGCGCGGGAGGGCTGTGTGATGGCCTCGGAGCGCCCGGAGCCGGAGGTGAGGGGCGGGCGGGCGCAACGCTGGTTGCTGGGCCCGGAGCTCCGAGGGGGAGGGTCCGGCGGCCTGGCACCGCGGTGGCCTCCGCCGGGTCCGGGGGAGGCCGGGCCGCGTAGGCCCGACTCTTGAACCTCCTCCCCTCTACCCGCAGTTTTGTCGGGGGGTGGGGGCTAGAGCAGAAACCCGTCGCTTTGTTTTGCTTACTGACATTTCAGACACGTCATTGACTCTGGGGCTTTCGGATTCTTTGGGCTTAATAATGATCTTAACAAAATCTGCAGTTTGATTTTCTGCTGCAGCTTCCGTGGGCAACCCAGCAATAGACATCGCTGGTTTATGCATTTGCCACAAACGTTGGAATGCCATAGACAGCACGAATTAATTTAGTTGTAGCGCTCGTGCATTTCGGGAGCAGCTTTGGTTTCGTGAAAAAACACTTGATTCGGAGTGAAACCTCGGCCAGTCCTGGCGCTGCCATTTAGCTCTCTGTGCAACTTGGGGCTAATCTTGACTTCTCGGATCCTCTGTCTTCATAAAATACCTGTCTTACGGTGTATTGTGAACACTTTACGTGTTAAACTGGGAAAATGCACACGAGGCATCCGTTAGGTGCCAAGGACGACACGAGGAACTCATACATACTTTATGTTATTAAAACTTGTGCGAAGAGTTGGCAGTATCCGTTCTCTTTTACAGATAAGGAAACTGAAAAGTGAGGGAGGTTAAGTACCTTACCCAGGTGCTCCTCGCAGTTTGGGAGTAGCAGAGTTTTGAAGTTAGAAGATCTGAGCATAGGGCACCTGGGTGGCTCAGTCGGTTAAGCATCGGACTTCTGCTCAGGTCATGATCTCCTGTTTGTGAGTTCGAAACCCCCACATCCGGCTCTGTGCTGACAGCTGGGAGCTTGGAACCTGCTTTGGATTCTGTGACTCCCTATCTCTCAGCCCCTCCCCTGCTCACATTTCGTCTCTCTCAAAAATAAATAAATATTTTTAAAAAACAGCAGCAAAGATGAGAGGAGGCAGGTAGTCTAAAGGAGGCACTGTCCAATAGAAATCTAATATAAACCATATATGCAAATTTTCTAGTAGCCACATTTAAAATGGTAAAAAGAAACAAGTGAAATCAATTTTAGTAATGCATTTTATTTATATGTTTCCAAGATATCATTTCAACAGGTAATAAGTATTAAAAATTACGAGCTATTATTCTTTTTTGTACTAAATTTTTAAGAATCCAGTGTGTATTTTACACTTCTAGCACATCTCATTTTGAATTTTTTAAAATGTTTTATTTATTTCTGAGAGAGAGAGAGACAGTGTGAGCAGGGGAGGGTCAGAGAGAGAGGGAGACACGGAATCTGAAACAGGCTCCAGGCTCTGAGCTGGCTGTCAGCACAGAGCCTGACGCGGGGCTCCAACCCTCGAACCACGAGATCATGACCTGAGCCAAAGTCGGACGCTTAACCGACTGAGCCACCCTGGCGCCCCAAGCACAACTCATTTTGGACTGTAGGACTCCCAACATTTCAGGTTCTCCGTAGCCCCATTCGGTAGAGGCTACCATATTGATCCGTGCAGATCTCTAGTAACTTGGAGTCAAGACACATACTTGCGGGAGCTCCTTCAGCCAAAAGTTAAGCATTTGTTACGTTCTTGATTTGCATTTCTGAAAATTTTATCTCAAAGTAAAGGGAGTGAAGTTTGCCTCTGATCAGAAAAGTCACTGACGTTTAGAAGTTGTTACAATCCGAAGGGAGAAAGTTGGGCATAGTCAGATTTAAGAAATCATTCATCAAATATTTAAAACATTTTATGAATGCTATGGACTGAGAATTGTGCTAAGTATGAGGGTGGATAACTGAGCAATGTAAGACAGACATGTGCTCTATTTTAATAGAGCAAACAAACATTGAATTATAATAAGAGCTGCAAAGGAAAACTACCAAATGAGTGGAATATTTAAAGGGGTTCTTAACCAACTTCGTTCAGAAGCATGTGGGGCGGGGGTGGACTGGGATGCCTTCTCAGAGAAGTGACACTTCAGTCTGAAGACTGAGCAGAAGTTGGCCACAAGAGAAGCAGAGGGCGTTACAGGCAGAGGCAATAGTGAAAATCCTGCAATGAGAAGGAGCTTAGAGCCCTCAGAGAACAGAAGCAGCGGCTAGTGTGGGTGAAGTGTGGTAATGAGAATAGCTAACACTTCCAGAGTGCTTACTGAGTATCACCTAATCCTTGTAAAATCTCCACAGAATAGGCACAGATGAGGAAACTAAGGCTCAGTAACTTCACCAAAGCCTTATATTAATAAGCAGCAATGGACCAATGTTTGATCCCCCAGGTACAGATTGGTAAAAGATAAGAAGAAGATTAAGGCTGGGTATATGCTGGAGGTTCAGGACTTTGGCATAAGTCCAGTGGTAAGGAGCCTCCAGACAGTTCAAGGGGGAAAGTGTCTACATTATTTCATGGGATTCTTTTATTATTTTTTTTTTATTAGAAAGAGAGCATGAGCACATGTGAGTGGGGAAGAGAGACAGAGAGAGAGGGAGCGAATTCCACGACCCTGGAATCATGACCTGAGCCAATGTCAAGAGTTGGAAGCTAACCGTCTGAGCCATCCAGGCACTCCTTCTGGGATTCTGTTAACATAAAACAGCATAATGGTTGGAAAAGGCTTCAAATATTCTACTTTAATTACAAGGGGACAGGTGCAAAGAACAAGCAAAAAACCAAATTGAGATGGGCAATGTTTCTGTCATCCTGATAGATATGGTATGCAACACAGTGCCTAATAATGTATTATTCATCTTGTAAATGGTGTGTAGGCCTCAATAAATATTCCAGAGAATGATAGGCTTCCTCTACCATTGTTCTCATTCTCATGTTTAATTGCAACAACATCCTTATGAAGCAGATATTCTTACCCATATGCTATCAGTGAAGAAACTGAGGCCTGGAAAAATTAAGTAACTTGTTCAAGCTCACATAGATAGCAAGCAGTAGAACCAGATTTGAATCCAGGTTTCTGACTCTGAAACCCTGCTTTCTCTTTGCCAGACTAGTCCCAAAAGTAATGCACTTCAGACTCAGGGAGATTACGTATTAGAGAATTGAAGCTCCATGTGAGTGTGGATGCCATGAGGATACAACTAATTCAGGGTTTGTCAAAGTGGAAGAATCACTTGGGGAGCTTGTTAAATTTAGATCAGCGAGTCCTAGCGACTCGAATTCAGTTGGTTTGGGTGGTGCCCAGGAATCTGCATTTTAATAAGCACCTCACCACTCTCATGCACCTTGTCCTTGGATCACACTTTGAAAAATACTATTTTAGCTCTTTAAATTCCTAAGTTTTCTGGTTCTGATCAATTATATCTTGAATGTGAGGACAACTTCGAGATGATGGTTTGAACATATTGCTGTTGACTTTGAAGAGTCATGTATGAGGGAGAAACGTGAGAAAGATCAAGTTGGGCCGATGTTCCTGGTTTCGAGAGAGTGGATTCTGTAAGAACTGGTTGATGAACTAACTACGCAGGCTTCACTTGGTCTTGGACAGTCAGTCCATCATTCAAAAGAACTTTCTTTATTTTAGCTTGAGAGAGCATGTGCGTGCGAGCACAAGCAGAGGAGGGGGAGAGAGAAACAGAGAGACAGAGAGAGACAATGAGAATTCCAGGGAGGGTCCACACTCAGCAGCAGCCCGACACAGGCTTGATCCCACAACCCTGGGATCATGACCAGAGTCAAAACCAAGAGTCAGGCGCTCAACCAACTGAGCCACCCTCCTGTCATTCAAAATAACTTTCAAGACAAGATGGAGAAATGGAAGCTATACCGTAGTGAAATTAAGCGGTTTACTAACTAATAATCTAAAGAATGTTTACTAATAGCACAGCACCCATCTGTGTCCTCCATCTGCTGTATCTACCCTTTTTCCTCCTCACTTAGCAAATCCTGCTCGACCTTCAGTGTCATTTTCTCCTAAGATCCTAGCCTGGGCCAGGTTCCTTTGTTATATGCTGCCATAGAACCACATTCTTTTCCTTTGGCATACTTACTCAGTTTGTAATCATACAGTAAGTAGAATGATTATTTGATTCTTTTTTTTTTCTCCATTGCAGGGTAAATTTTGTGAGAGCAGAGAATGCCAGTTCTTGCTTTTCGTAGTACCCTTAGGACCTAGCCTGGTGCTAGCATGTAGATGGCTCTCCATAAATTTGTTGACCAATGAATGAATGCATGCTCACCTTGTATTTGTCCTCTTTGGACTGGGATGAGGACTTGATGGCATCCTGATCAAATTAGCAGGGAAATTAAGCTGGAAAGAGATTTGCTAAAAGACAAAACAGCACTCTAAGCTTCACAATAAAATAATAGAATGAATTTATCCACTATAACAGGACTAATTGAATAATTGTTTGTGTCCCAAAAAGCCAGCTGCATGAGGACAGAACAGAGGATGTGTCTTAACAGCAACACAAGTGAAAAAGTCATGGAGGTTCCCTGCACCAACAGTAAAAGTCAGTAGGACTTAGGAGACTCTGAATCTGTGACCTCACCTGGTTACTGTGTTCCATCCTAGCCCTGCTGTTCTGGTTGAAAAATAGACCAGTCAGAGTTCATTGGCATATGATCTAAGATAAAGTGAGGAAACTTGAAACCATGCTCTTTGAGATCTACCTAAAGAACTTGGGAGATGTTTATTACAGAGAAGCAGAGACTTTGGCAGAGGGTCAGATTGTCCTTTTGGGTTTTGTCCAGGGGTAGAACCAAAAATAGGTTAGATGTTTTCAAGAGAACAGATCTCAGGAATGGGTCAGGATTATATCAAGAAGACAGATTCTGCCTTAGTGTGAGGAGATATCCAGCTATGCCAGGCAAATGAGGATGAGCAAAAAAGCTGGAGTAAATGGCTGTGTGGGACTCCTTCCAGATACAAAGCAGCAACTGATTGATGAATTGCTTGTTTTCACTTGTTACGCTAACACGTGCTCTAGTACTTTCACACACCATTGGGATACATGGTAGTGTTTTATGGAGGAGGAAAGTAAAGCCCAAGCCTTGAGTCTCCACTATCAAATCACACTTTTAAAACAAATCTATTAGAACCTACACCCCAATCCCTCCCCAGATTTCGAGAACTATAAAAGAGGTAATATTAGAAAAGAACATAGTAGTGAAAACCTGGTAATCCAAAACAACTTTGGTGGAAGCAAAAGAAAAACCCAGACAGTAAAATAGGCTAGTTTTTCTATAAAGCAGATGAGGAAGGATGGGACCTCTTGACAACAAAGAGCAGATGTTGATAAAAGTGAAAAGTTAAGAATCAGTGGGAAAAAATTTAGAACATAGCTCAAAACAGAGAAGGGAATAACTAGAGCTTGTGAGAGCCATTTCCCTCACACATTTATTTAGTCAACAAATATTTGAATACCTAGTATGTCTTGGCACTGTGCTAGTTGTTGCTAGGGATACAGCAAAGGACAACATATAGACGAAGCTTCTATAATTTTTTTTAATGTTTTTTATTTATTTCTGAGAGAGACAGCGTGACCAGGGGAGGGTCAGAGAGAGAGGGAGACAGAATCCAAAAAGGCTCCAGGCTCTGAGCTGGCTGTCAGCACAGAGCCTGACACAGGGCTTGAACCCACGAGCAGTGAGATCATGACCTGAGCCGAAGTCGGATGCTTAACCGACTGAGCCACCCAGGTGCCCCCTCCTTAGAGCTTCTAGACTTGTAGGGGAAACAAAAATTACAAAGTGCACAAATTCTGCATAATGAATGGGCGGGTGATATGAAGAATTCTAAACTGCTTTGTGACTGTGTGCCAGAAGTGAAACCTGTCGTACCGAACGTAGTGCAGGGGATCATTTGTTCATGAACTCCCACATCACCAAGATTTTAGTCCTAGAAGGTGGAGTGACTAAGTGTTCCTTATTGGTTTTATGGTGCTGACACATGGACGTGTGTGCTCCCCTGTTTAACCCGGCTCAGTATGGGCCCAGACTCCTTCTTTTGGTGTTTTCTTGCATAGTTGAAACAGGCTGGCACTTGGCAGGGGCGGGGTGTGTGTCTTTACTAACTACCAAAGAAGAACCAGAGGAAAATAGTACTGTGATTAGTGTTAAGATTATCTCACCTTGAGAAGAGTTGTACTGATTTTACACATCAACTTTGCTTTGCTTAGAACATACGGTGAATTCACTTATTCAGCAAATTGTATGGAGCATCTGATGTGCCAGGCACTGCTGTAGACTCTGAATGTAGAGTAATAAACAAAAGACTGCTGAATGCAGGTATCCTTCCTATTCTGATAATACTTCCAGCCCTGGCTCCTCCTTTCCTAGATAAGAGCCTTGTCAGAGACTCAGCATCATCAGTTAAGACAAGAGTGGGCATCAACCTCACACCTGCACCAGCTCCGCCAGTCCTAAGGGAGAACTTGACTGGTTTATGAGAGCATCCCATCCTGAGACCAAGGCCAGGCAGAGGGCAGGTGACTGCCGCACATTCCTTCTTTGCCGGTGGACCTTTAACTGTTTCTGCCATCTTGGTGATAAGGATGTACAATCTTAAGGGACCCTTTTAGGTGAATAGTGGTTAGAAATGACGGTAAATAACCTGTATCTGATTTTACTAGCTAACTTGGAAATCATTCTGCAGCTTACTGGTTTCCAGGGCTATCTTAGTCGTCCTTGATACCTTTTTGTTCCTTCCTCCCTGGTGCTTCCAATTAATCACTTATTCTTGTCTTATTCTAAAGAGTCCTTAAAATGGCAGCTAAACTCACTTGTCTTGAAGGTTGGTTCAGCTGACTCTGTGTGTGTGTGTGTGTGTGTGTGTGTGTGTGTGTGTGCGCGCGCGCGCGTTTTCTCAATGTAAGGCAGTGCTGGCNAACTCACTTGTCTTGAAGGTTGTCAGCTGTCTCTGTGTGTGTGTGTGTGTGTGTGTGTGTGTGTGTGTGTGCGCGCGCGCGCGTTTTCTCAATGTAAGGCAGTGCTGGCTGTACATTCTGGCACATGTGCTATCTTATCAGGGACCAGTCTCCAACGTTCACAGAATGGCTACATTGAGTAGCTCTGGTCTAGGCCTCTGTCCTCTCCCCTGGTGGTTTAGGGGATCTTTCTGAATCACATGGTAGCCAGAGGGAATTTTTTTAAATGCATATATAATATTACAGCCCTCTGAAACAAAGTTCAGTAGCTTGCCCCAGCTCTTGGGATAAAATCCAAACTCCTGGCCAGCACCTACCTTAGCCTAGTGTATGGAAGCAGCGTAATGGAGAATAGTGTGATTTTATGTAGCCTAGCGACCTAACACAAAATAATATTGAATCCTGTATCGATGTTTCCATTGTCTTTTTGTCTTTCTGATTATGCCAGAGCATCTTTTATGCTTGTAGAGACCCATCCTGTTCTCCTGGGACCACTTCAAATCTTTTCTGCTCTTAAACTCCCAGTTTTATCTGATTGTCACCCTCTGTAGTTGGGCTTTGCAGCACATGAGGCCTGGGTTTGACTTCTGACCCGTTACATGCTAATTGTATTAAATCATTTCACTTTTTTGGACCTTAGTTTTTTTCTGTTAAGTGTTTTATGTGAAGACTGAATGAGTGTACTTGAAAGAGCCTTGTATTATGCTCAGGTAATAACCTGTGATAGTTCATTTTTCTACTATTCTTTCTGAGTGCAAGGCATTGTGCTGAACACTTCATATATCTGATTTCACATCACCCCCTTAACAACACTGTTAGATCAGTATTAGGATTATATCCATTTTGCAAATGAGGCTACTGAGGCTTAAGGAGGTTAAGTACCTTTTCCCCATCTCACAGGCTAATAAAGAGGCCAAATTGGGATTCACACCAGGCTGTCTGGATCTGAAGTTCTTGCACCTAGTCTCTCCAGGGGACTGTTGAATATATTACAGGTGCTCAAGAAATGGGAGTGTGGGAGTTTCTTGCCTTCTGCTTTCACCCATGCCATTTCCCAGTATCTGTTTCTGTGTCTTTTTTGTTTTTGTTTTTGTTTTTGTTTTTTGAGAGAGAGAGAGAGAGTGCATGTGAGTGAGCATGAACAGGGGAGGGGACAGAGGAAGAGGGAGAGAGAAAATCTTAAGCAGGCTATGTGACCTGAGCTGAAATCAAGAGTTGGATGTTTAACTGACTGAGCCACCAGGTGCTCCTGTTTCTCTGTCTTTTGATGGGTGCCTTCTGTTCTGGAGAAGAACGGATTTCTTCATCGTTGGTCATTGTGTCTGCTTTCCACACTTTCTGCCATCAGCTATCCTTCGTTATTGCTTTTCCAGGCTTATTCTATTTCTTCTCCAAATTTCCCCACTCAGGGGGAAGAAGCCTTCACTTCCTTTAGTACCACATTTCTTCACGGGCAGTCATTGGCTTCTGTTCATTTCTACCACCCTCTACGGTCCTTGCCGCCTGACACTTCCCCTCACTGGTTAGGGACCCAGGGGGAGAAATTTGCAGTTTGTCTAAACCAGAAGGAGAGTCATCTTTTTATCAGAGACTAGAGTAAGGGAAAAAAGGAATTTCAGGTAAAGATTGGTCAGGAAGAAACCTTGGGGGAGTTCAGAACAGTGGACCCTTATCTTCTCTGTGAAACAGTGGGTGAGTTTATCTCCAGGGCCCCAGGGATTGAGAGATGGGAAAACACTCTAAGGGAGATGGGAGACGTTGCTCACCAGAGAGAAGGAAAGAGATAGGTAAAGCCCTGCTAGAGCTGGCGCCCCTGGCAAGGGGACAGGTTTCTCTCTGTCAAAGTGCCACTGGCACTTTGTGTGGATAAGGGAGAACATCGAATTCATCCCGAGCCATGATTCGGCTCGTGGGTGGAAGGCAAGGACATGGGTAAAGGAACTGATGCCTGTCAGGGCACTGTTGAACTGGCCATCTCTGAGGCAGTGGTGGGAAGGAGCTGGAGCGTTAACCACTAAGGAAGGTGGAGGGTGGGAAAAGTGTGGGTCGTGACCCACAGGAGTTTCATTTTGAGGCATTCAACAGGCTTGCTAGTGGCCCAGTGAAGAGTCTTCTGGGGCCACTGTCATCAAGGCTTATTAGGAGGAAGTGTCTGGCATTATTGAGTATCTGCTCTGTTGTAAGCAGTTTGCCAAGCACAGGGACACACGCAAAGAACAAGACACAATCCCCACCCTCAACGAGCTTGTAGCTTGTAGGAGAAACACCTGCATGTCCAGTAATGTTAAAAGGCCACTTGGTCAACACAGAAGTCTGCATAAGGGGAATGGGAGCAGAAAATTGAGTCCTTGGGAACACGTTGCACTGAGTGGAGAGTTAACTTTTTGCCTCTGCTGCCTTGCCTCTCACGGACATGTGAACTCCTTGGACAAGTCACTTGCACAGTGATCTATGTATACCAGGAACTCAGTGAATTTTTATTTTTTAAATAGTTTATTGTCAAGTTGGTTTCCATGTAGCACAGCGCTCATCCCCACAAGTGCCCTCCTCCATGCCCATCACCCCTCTTCCCCCTTCCCCTCCCCCCACCTCCATCAGCCCTCAGTTTGTTCTCGGCATTCAAGAGTCTCTCATGGTTTGCCTCCCTCCCTCTCCCCAACTATTTTTCCCCTCTCCCCCACGGTCCTCCATTAAGTTCCTCCTAATCCTCCTATACATGGAAACATATGGTATCTGTCCTTCTCTGCCTGACTTATTTCACTCAGCATAACACCCTCAAGTTCCATCCATGTTGCTACACATGGCCAGATTTCATTCTTTCTCATTGCCATGTAGTATTCCATTGTATAGATAAACCACATCTTCTTGATCCATTCGTCAGTTGATGGACACTTAGGCTCTTTCCATGTTTTGGCTATTGTTGAGATTGCTGCTATGAACATTGGGGTACAAGTGGCCCTATGCATCAGCACTCCTGTATCCCTTGGGTAAATTCCTAGGAGTGTTATTGCTGGGTTATAGGGGAGTTCTATTGTTAATTTTTTGAGGAACCTCCACACTGTTTTCCAGAGGGGCTACACTAGTTTACATTCCCACCAACAGTGTAGGAGGGTGCCCGTTTCTCCACATCCTTGCCAGCATTTTATAGATTGTTTTTAATGTCTCTTTGTCTGCAGGTGGAAGAAGCTGGGCAGGTGTTCCTGTTGATGAAAAAGGATTATCGGATCTCCCGAAATGTCCGCCTGGCTTGGTTCCTCAATCACCTGCATCAAACTGTACAGGCCACCCCCCAAGAGATGCTGGTGAGGCCCAGAAACCTACAGGAGAGGAGGGGCTGGCTCAGAAGGATCTGCTTTTATAAGGGGGTCCTAGAAACAGTATGGGAGACTAACTCTGAGGGGTCTGATTCTAGGAGGGGCAAGTGACTTTTCCCAGATGATGATTCCACCTGGGAAATTTTAATTTTCAAAATAGGAGGAGTATATGGTTGGGTTGTGGGAGGTAGAACCAGTCAGTGGTTTGCCATTTTAGATGTTCAGGTCCTGGATGGGGCACCTGGTGGCTCAGGCGGTTAAGCATCTGACTTCAGCTCAGGTCATGATCTCATGGTTCATGAGATCAAGCTCCAGATCAGTCTCTGTGCTGACAGCTCAGAGCTTGGAGCCTGTTTCAGATTCTGTGTCTCCTTTTCTCTCTGCCCCTCCCCTGCTCACTCGTGTGTGCACGTGCTCTCTCTCTCTTAAAAATAAGTAAACATTTTAAAACATTTTAAAAAAATGAAGTTCAAGTCTGGGAAATAAAGGGATGACTCTTCCCTGATCCCTTCCTTTTCTCTCTGTCCTAATTGTCAGCTCCAGTCTGAGCAGGAGTTGGAAGTCCTCAGTGTCCTGCCCCCTGGGTGGCAGCCAGATGAACCAGTGGTCCCAAGGCCATTCCTCCTTGTACCTTCCACCCGGGTCACCTTCCTGGCTTGGCAGTACCGATTTGTCATTGAGCTCGACCTTAGCCCATCTACTGGCATTGTGGTAAGGGATTGGGGGGAGACAGTGGGAAGAAGGGAGAAGGGATGGAGTAGGGGGTTCAGAGGAGAGGGAGAGGCCTGAGAGATGTGAAAAGTGATCTCAGTCTACCATTGTGGAAAGGAAACAAGCTTTTAAATGGTCAGTGTTTAAAGACCTCCCATTCCACATGTGGCAGTGTATTTGGGGATGTGCTCAACTTTAAGATAGGAGTTCTACCGACCCACGGAAGCTGCTTGTTTCTGCCCTCTGCCAGAAAGGGCTGCTTTTGCTCACATTTGAGAGCTCTTTCTCTGCATTGCCCTCAGGACGATTCCACAGGGGAGATCTTGTTTGATGAAGTTTTCCATGCCCTCTCCCGCTGCCTAGGCGGGCTGCTGCGACCCTTCCGAGTGCCTGGATCCTGCATCGACTTCCAGCCTGAGATCTACATAACTATCCAGGCCTACTCTTCAATCATTGGCCTGCAGGCCCACCAGGTATTTCATCCTTTCTCCAAGTTTGTACCCTCAGACCTCATTTCTGGTGGTCCATTGGCCAAGTCCTTATCCTGCCTCTACTGTCTGTTTGCAAAGTGCCCAGCTCTGCTGGCTTCTTGAACCTATTTGCCAGTCATTTCTGAGTCTCTCTCGAGAAGGATCCATTCCTCAGCTCTCGAAGAGCCTTCTCATGAGCTTTAGGTCCATTGGCCTTGATTGAACACATGCCTCTTCCACTCCTTCTGTGAGTCCGTGTTTCTGGCCACTGGATGTCTGTTTCATGCTGCCACTACCACCCTCGTCTTAGTTTGATGAGAAGGTCTGCTTATATCCTGACTCCTGGCAATACCTCTAGGGGATGATCTTTTAGAATAATTTTATGATTTTGAAATATAACAGATGCCCAGAATCACCATTTCTTCCAAGGACAGAGGAGGGTCATCTTCCCTGCGGGCTCTGTGAAGGGCCGGGTGTTATGCTGACCATACAGATAATTATAAGCTTTATCCAACACCCAAACAGGCCATCACAAGACACTCCTTTTGGAGAATGGCCAAGTCTGTTACTGGAACATCTGTTTTTGGCTTAGATAAGCAGTGGCCCAATTTCCCCTCCTCTGCTCTTAACCACCCTCAACTCATTGGTAGGGGCTTACCCCGAAACTGCCCTCATGGCTGTGCCGTCACCTTGGCTCTCAAACTCACTTTGAGACAGGGATGCAAGGGACGGCTCCCAAGGGCCTGAAATCCACAAGGTAGTCAGTGCACGTCTGGAGCCGAGCCTGCTGCTGTGGGTAGAAGTGCTCTCCTAGCACAGCTCCTCGGACTTTTGGTCTACACCCCAGACAGAGGCTGGGTTTCTCAGGCACTGATGGCCAAGACCACGAAAGCATGCGCATTAGGTAATCACTCCACACTTGGTTCATTTTGGCAAATGCTCACTGAAGCCCGATCTATACGAGGCCTGGGCTAGGTCCTGCAGTCACAGGTGAATTGGACACTGTCCCTGTCCTGATGGGAGGAGTTGAGAGTTTAGTAGGGGAGACAGACATTGAAGGAGGTAATTTCGGTCGCATATGATGAGGACACTGATAAGTAATGACTCGGTTGCCATGCAAGCACTGAGAGGGAGCAGCCAGCCAAGCCCAGGGAAGACTTTTGGACAGAGAGGCATTTGAACTGAGTGTTGAAGGAAGGATTGAAGTTAACCCTTCAAAGAAGGGGAAGTGGGCTTTCCAGAGAGAGGGGCCAGCAAAAGCAAAGCCGCAGAGCTATGAAATTGTGCTCTTAATCACAGGTGCTCCAGGGGACTACACCTTATTCTGTTTGACACAGTAGTATTTGAATCTGGGGGTGGGGAGTGGTGGTAAAGAGGAGATGAGAGAGAAGTAGAGACCATTATGAGAGGCCTTGAATGTCATGGCTAAGAACTCTAGGGGAGTTTAGTGTGGTGATGATGACAAGTGCTGGATCCGGATTTACACCCCCTGTATTTCCCTGCTGACTGTGTGCCCTTATGTGAATTACTTAACCTCTCTGTACATCTGTGTCTTTTCTCCAAAATGGGGATATGAACATTACCAATATTGTGTGGTGATTGAGATCATATGTATCAAGCACTTAGAATAGCGTCTGCCACATAGAAAACATGAAAAAGTGAACTATTAAAACTGTTCATTATTATTAAAACTTTTAAAAAATGGAAGGTTTTTAAATGGACAGTTATGGGATCAGATTTGTACATTGGGAAGATCACACTTGTTTGTGGCCAGGAAGGAAGATGGATGGGGGGTAGGGGGTACAAATTCTGCACTGGGGAGAGCAGGCAGAAGATTATTGCAGTACAGGAGAGGAGGTGGGCCCTGAACAAGGCCAGCCACTATGGAGAAGGAGAGGCTTACTCAGTTTAAGTCCTCAGGACCACTTGTCAGCCCTGGGCTAGCTTCCTCGCCATCTATAAAGCTCCCCAAGATGTATCCTACTGTTCCTTAAAACAAAACAAAAAAAAGAGGCACCTGGGTGGCTCAGCTGGTTGAGTGTCCGACTCTTGATTTTGCTTAAGTCATGTTATCAGGGTTGTGGGATTGAGCTCAGCATGGAACCCAGTCTGCTCGGGATTTGTCTCCCTCTGCCCCCTCCCCGGCTCGCGCACACACACGTATGTGCATGCGCATGCTCTTTCCCTCAAAATTAAAAAAATAAAATAAAATAAAACAAGTTAAATCACATAATGTATGTTCGTTGAAATTTGAAAAATACATAAAGCATAAAGAAAAACAAAACTTACCCATTATACACCACTCAGAAATAACAACAATTAACATTTGACGGAATTTCCTTCTTGTCTTCGAGTACTTGTTTATCCTCTGTCACCACCACCCCTCTGTCCAAAGAGAGGAGAAGAAACATCATGCTAATTCCAGACACACAGTTTTACGTCCTACTTTTTTGATGTACAATATGGGCACTCTTCTTCATCACTAAGTATTCTGTGAGAATATGATTTTTAATTGCTGCCTGGTTTGATATTTCATCACAATTTATCATTATATATTTAGCCAAGCCCTAGTGTAGGATTCTTGGGCTGACCCACTTTTCATATCTCAACAGTACAGCTGTGAACATCTTTCTCACCTTATAACCCCCGTTCCCACTATTGCTCTGATTCTGATTTTCTTCTCTTAGTTAGGCCTGTGGATGTACAGAGTCCCGGCTGTGACCACCCATTTCCCCAGTTCTGAATAGGGAGTGAAGTAGTAGTTCTCGGACAGGAAGGCAGGGGTAAAGGAGTAGTGGGCATGTGAGAAGGTTGTAGGAGCCTGAAAGGAGAGTTCCCAGGGGCCACCAGGCCTGTATGAAATTTCTAGGATGGGGGCACCTTTCTATTTTGACAGGAGGAGGAAAGGAACCCCATGGAGAGAGAATGAAGGTTATTGGGCAAAAGGTCCAAGATTAGTTGGAGAGATTAGCTTTTGGGAAGCAGAAGAGATCAAGGAATTGTTTCTTCAGACCTTCGAAAGAAGAGCAAGAACACAGATAGATAGAAACTTTGAGCAGACGTTGTGGGTGTTCTCCATGGTTGGAGAGTAATACATCCCTGGGGTTAAGGTAAGCTGGGAGTTCCTGTTGACTGGTTTCCTTTCTGTATGGAGCCGGGCGGTAGGAGTTACCTGCTGAGGGGAAAAGGAAGGAAAGAGCAGTCACTGGGAAGGTGATTTTGAACCTACAAGAAAAAAGGTCCAGAGCTGCCTCTGTGCAGTGCTTCCAAATCAACAAGATTACAAATGCATGAGTCAGAATGAGAAAGGCTTTACCAGGCTGAGGTGGGGCAGTCTGGTGACCCAAGATGGAAGATGTTATGGCACCCTCCTGTGGGAGCTTGGGAAAACCCAGTGTGCAGGGCCGTAAGCAAAGGTGGTGAAGCCAGATGAAGATAACGAATGGCCTAGTGGAGTAGCTGATCTGATATGGGAAGCACCGGCTGTGGATTTAGCCACTCTGCTTGGGTGAGAAGTCAGGATTGCCTAGAGGGAGCTGTGAAGATCAATAGGGAGACCAGAAGGTACTTTCCAGTGTCCCTCTGACTCTCATGTCTTGGTCTTTCCCTTGTGCTTCTCAGGTGCTGGTACAGGGCTGCCTTTTGGACCCTTCTCAACGGGAGGTGTTCCTGCAGCAGGTATATGAACAGCTCTGTCTCTTTGAAGACAAGGTGGCCACCATGTTGCAGCAGCAGTATGACCCCCAGAGTCAGGTACGTGGGAGAGAAAGTAGGTGGAGGCCACTTAGAAGGAAGAGCTGTTAAGGGACAGAGAGGAGACAGGAAGGACAAGCCCCTGTACAAAGGGAAGAGAAGGCAGGGAAAGGGGCTAAGAGCCAGAGTGAGCCAAGGCTAGAAGTGCTAGTGAGTGCACACAGCAGGTTTCCTGCGGGAGGAGGAGGGCTCAGATAACATCCCCAAGACACACATTCTTTCTGGGAGAAAATGTGAAGACCGCTTGCTTGTCTCTTTTCAGTCCTAGATCTCCTCCCCTGATGGATCTGAGAAGGTGATTGTGGGTGGCTTTGATCTCTAGGATTTTGTTTGGTCCAGGATAAAGCTGGTTGAACTCGCTAGAATATACTTGGCTCATTCGTTTGGATATCCTAGAAGTAGCCAAGCAAATTAAGTCCTTTATGTCTGAAGACTTAATTCGATTGACATATAAAGTATTTCATAATCGTGTTAGGAAGATATGGGAAAGGGGCCATAAAAGGTGGAAAAGCCTGTTTCAGTATAATCTGTTGCTTTATCTGGTGCCAGACTCCTTGTCCACGTGAGCACATGCTAGGAGCACGAGCACAGTCAGGACTCGGCTGCATGGCAAGGGGCTGGGGTCCTCACAGGGTTAGGCCTGTCTGGCCTGGGCAGTGCTGGGCTGTAAATTCTGGCTTTGTTCTGAATGGGAGGGACAGTAATACCCTCTGACCCATTCTGTCTCATCTGCAATTTGGGGCAGGCAGAGGACCAGTCCCCAGACTCAGGGGAGCCCCCTGGCCGGAAGGTAGGAGTCTCCATGGTGACAGCTGACCTTGGGCTGGTCAGTATGATTCGTCAGGGCATCTTGGCACTGCAGTTGCTCCCCTCAAACTCTAGTGCAGGTCAGTAGAAGGACTTTTGGTGGGACTGGGGAAGCAGGAGGGTACGGGAAGGGGGCATTTGCAGTATAGATATAGGTTCCAGGGGACCAGTGGACCCAAGAGAAGAGGATCTGTCTCCTTGTGTGTAGACCATAAATGTGTTTGAGCGTATCTTTCAAGTACCCCTAGGTACACTGATAACCATCCAGGACCCTAATGGGAGGGAGTAGAGCTCCAAGGACATCACTTAGGAGACTGGGGTCCAGCACTCCGGAGGGCGAAGCAGGAGGGAAGGGAAGAAGGAAGGGTGTGGATCATAAAACACATCGGTTGGTAGACACTGAGGTCTGAAGGGCCTCATCAGTTGGATGCCCCCCTGTAGCTTTGATCTGGTCAGTGTCCCCAGGTCTGTCTGATCTTTCCCGCTCCAGGTATCATCGTGATCACAGATGGGGTGACCAGCGTCCCTGATGTTGCTGTCTGTGAGACATTGCTAAACCAGCTTCGCAGTGGCACCGTGGCTTGTTCCTTTGTGCAGGTGAGGACTCTCTAGAAAGGATGAGAGGGAAGTGTGGTGTATCACAAAGCCAGATATGCCTGGTTACTTTCTTACAGGTGATGATTTTCCACATAAAACCAATAACATAGTCACATGTGTGTCGGTGGGGGGAATAGGTGTCATGTCCAGAAGAGGGTAGGTGGCAGTGGTGGGAGGGGGCTCTCATCATCCTTAGGGTGTGGGGAGACAGCATGTTATAGTAAAAAAAGTGCAGAGTTTGAAATCTGACCGCCATTTCCAGCCTCATCTCCCCCATTAGATTAGTGATTACCGTTGTTTTTTTAAAAAATGTTTTATTTATTTCTGAGAGAGAGAGACAGCATGAGCAGGGAAGGGTCAGAGAGAGAGGGAAACACAGAATCTGAAACAGGTTCCAGGCTCTGAGCTAGCTGTCTGCACAGAGCCCGACACAGGGTTCGAACCCACGAACCACAAGATCATGACCTGAGCTGAAGCCGGACCCAGGCGCCCCTAGTAATTACGGTTTTGATTGCAAGGATCAGAAAACCCCAAAACTAGCTTAAGCAAAGGAATAGGAATATCCAGTGAACTACAGTCAGTTTGGATTGATGGACTGTAGGGTGGGAGGCAAAGCACTCTGGGAAATAAAGGCTGGAGGGTAGGCACTGGCCAGAACATGAAGAGCTAGTTCTGCTGTATTAAGGTATTTCAGCATAACTCTGGGTGATGCAAATAAGTACAAGGAAAGCCACTAGTTGGGTTTATGTTTTATAAAGCTCACTCTTGCCATTGCGTGAAATCAGAAGTGGAGGCAGGGAGGTTATTAATCGCAGTGGTCAATGTGAGAGAGGAGCTGGGCTTAAATTAGGGGAATAAAGGATAAGAGACAAGGGGATAGAATTGAGAAAATGAAGAGGTGGAGTCAGCATGACCTATGATTAGCAAGGTGTGAGGGGTGAGCAAGAAAGAGAGGTTAAGGATGTCTCTAAGTTCGTGACTCCAGTGGTGACTGGGTAGCCAGCAGAGCAAATGAGGAGAAGCAGCTGGGGTGGAGTGAGGACAAGATGATGGGTCCGGGTTTGTGCATGTTGCATTTGAGGCCCCTATGGGTCAATGGAATAGCCATTGAAAGCATCACCTTTGGGGTTAGGCGTACTTGGCCTGAATCCTGGCTCCACTTATTAGCCATGTGACATTGGGCACATCACCTGATTCTCGGTCAGATTCATTTGTAAGTGGAGATTATAATGGTGCCTGCTTCACTGGGTGCGACAATGCATTTAAAGTGCTCGGCAGAGTGCATAATTATGTAATAGACGGCTGCTATTCCTAGCAGTTAGCAGTTGGATATGCAGATCTGGTACTCAGGAGACAGCACCAGTTGAGAGAGTTAGAATTTGGCAGCCTACAGATGGTAATTGAGAAGAGAAGAGGGCCCCTGAAGAACCTTGAGGAATACCACTGTTTAAAGGTCTTTCATATGAAGAGGGCCCAGCAGAGAATGAAGGGAAATAATCAGACAAGAGCCAGGAGGTTCTCCTGTCAAAGAAGTCAGAGTTTGGGGAAGAAAGGAGTAGTTAATAGCGTGAGATGCAGCAGAAAGGTCATGTAAAATGAAGAATGAACGGTACCCTTTGGATTTGGTGATGAAGAGGTCACAGGGATCTTTTTCAGACCATTTCAGTGAAGAGGTAACAAGGGAAATGATTGCAGTGGATGGAAGAGTGGGTGGAAGAGAAGAAAGTGGAGACACGTGTTCATATAGGGAATTTGGCTGCTCAGATCAAGTGGGGGAGCAAGAGAGAGAATAGTAGCCAGAGGGAAGTGCAGGGTGGAAGAGACAGGTGCTTGGTTCTGTTGTTCTGTTTGGTTTTGCTTTTTAAAATGTTTATTTTTGAGAAAAAACATGAGTAAAAGCACGAGCAGGGGAGGGACAGAGAGCAAGGGGACAGAGGATCCCAAGCTGGCTCCATGCTGACAGCAGAGAGCCTGATGTGACACTCCAACTCATGAACCTTGAGATCATGACCTGTGCCAAAGTCTGACGCTTAACTGAGCCACCCAGGTGCCCCTGTTGTTTTGTTGTTTAAGTTAGAGACCAGCATGTTTCTAAGGAACCATGAGGAAGCAGAATTTGAAAATAAGGGAAAGGAAAGGAAACCTTGATAGAGTAAAGTCTCTAAATTGACAGGAGGGTGTTGGCTCAAGAGGTAGATCAAGGGACTCTTGGAGAGGAGAGTGTCCCTTCTTCTTTTGGAGCTAGAAGGATAGAAGTGGAGATGTAGATAAATTCTGGGGCGCCTGGGTGGCTCCATCGGTTGAGCGTCTGACTTCAGCTTAGGTCATGATTGCACAGTTCGTGTGTTCGAGCCCCCCGCGTCGGGCTCTGTGCTGATGGCTAGCTCGGAGCCTGGAGCCTGCTTCAGATTCTGCATCTCCCTCTCTCTCTGACCCTCCCCTGTTCACACTGTCTTTCTCTCTCTCTTAGAAATAAACAAAACACTTAAAAAAAAAAAAAAAAGATGTAGATAAATTCTGCCAAGGGCCTCTGGTCCCTCGCTGAAGGAGAAGGGGAGGGTGAGTACTGTGAGGGAGGCCAGAGTTGGGAGAACAGGATTGAGGACAGCCTCAAAGGACTTGCTGGGTTGGTGTCAATATGTTCTGATGTGGTGCCAGCCTATACAACAGTGCACTTTTATCCATTTGGAATCCAGGTATAGAGGTTGTGATACTAGTTGGGCTTTTAAGGGGGAAGAGGAGTAAAGTCAAGCGAGCCAGGGATAGACTTGGAGAGAGTACAGGTTCAAGGGCTGGCAGTCTTAATGAGGTCAAAGAATAGGAGAAGGATGGAAGGAATCCAAAGGGATAAAATTGTGTGTAATCATAGGATGTGGCAATTGAAATTGCAAACATAAAGTGGTTCCAAGTGAAGCCAAGGGCCAGTATGTAGGCAGCAGGCAACTGAGTAGAATAGAGTTAGTTTCTGGAGATGAAGGTTCAGGAACTGAGAGGCCAGAGGTGTGAATGAACTTTCTAGAGGAGGTCTGTCACCATTTTCAGTAAAGGGCCAGCTAGTCAGTATTTTAAGCTTTGCTGGCCATATGGATGTCACAACTACTCAGCTCTGCTCTTACAGTATCAAAGCAGTCATAGACAAGATGAATGGGAATGGCTGCTCTCCAATAAAACTTTATTTACCAAAACAGCTGATGTGCTAGATTTGGCCCACATGTTATATGTGGCTTGTGAATCTCTGATCAACAGGCTTTGGATTCAAAATATGGTCCATGTACCAGCAGCATTGGCATCACCAGGGAGCTTGTTAGGAATGGAAAATCTTAGGCCCATCTTAGACCTACTACAATTTAACAAAATCCATTTTGTTAGAAACAGTGATGTCTTTTGGATGCTAACAGGAAGGCGGCGAACCATTTGTTTTTGTCTTTTTTATTTTTTTAAGTGTTTTTTTTTAATGTTTTATTTATTTGTGAGAGAGAGACAGAGAGAGAGATTGGGACAGCATGAGCAGGGGAGGGTCAGAGAGAGAGAGGGAGACACAGAATCCGAAACAGGCTCCAGGCTCTGAGCTAGCTGTCAGCACAGAGCCTGATGCGGGGCTTGAACCCATGAACCGTGAGATCATGACCTGAGCTGAAGTTGGATGCTCAACAGACTGAGCCACCCAGGTGCCCCCGGTGAACCATTCCTCACAGCCTTTAGTGAGTGGTGCAGTCTGGTGTTTGATGTTCTGAAGAAGGACATGGCCAGATCGCATGGGCTTCAGACAGGGGCCTGGGGAAGGAAAGTTGCAGAGCAGTGGTCTGTCCTAGGGGAATACTGACCCTCTTCCCACTCTGTGGTCTGGGGGATGGGCACAGCCACCCAGGCCACCACTACTGCTTCTTTGTACTTCCTTCTCAGATGCCTCTTTGATGCCTCTAATTCCTCATTTTCTCTAGGTGGGAGGAGTTTACTCTTACGACTGCAGTTTTGGCCACGTGCCCAATGTGGAATTGATGAAGTTCATCGCAATGGCCACATTTGGTTCCTACCTGTCCACTTGCCCTGAGCCGGAACCCGGCAGCCTGGGTCTGACTGTCTACCACCGGGCCTTTCTCCTCTATTCCTTCCTGCGCAGTGGGGAAGCCCTGAACCCCGAGTATTACTGTGGTGAGGGGCAGGCTGGGGCAAGGGCAGGGCGTGGGGAGGGGGTGGGCAGGGGAGTGTAGCATAGACCCAGAGGTGATTCGGGAATGGGTGGAGGGTTCTGGTCCCTTGGGGACTGAGCACGTGCCAGGGGCTGACTGTTCTGACGCTCTTCTCTTCCCGGGTTTCAGCGTAGCCCCTCCTCCTAGATCTGTGTCGGCTCACAGATGCCCCTTGTCCATTCTTGCTGGTCTTCTAGGCTCTCAGCACCGCTTATTTAATGAGCACCTGGTCTCCGCAAGCAGCAACCCTGCCTTGGCCCTGCGCCGGAAGAAGCACACTGAGAAGGAGGTCCCAGCTGACCTGGTCAGCACTGTGTCTGTTCGGCTTCGAGAGGGCTACAGTGTTCGAGAAGTCACCCTGGCCAAAGGTAAGGGTCACTAGGCCCTGCCATGTCGTACGAGGGTCAGACCTGCTGGGCAAAGCAGAAGCCACCTTGGTATCACACGTGAGATTCTGCTTGTCATTTGAGACACGTGGGTTCTGAGTTGCCTTCGGGACTTGGTCTTCTTAGCATTTAGCTTCCCAATTCCATCTCCTTTGCCAGAGGGGAGTCAGCTGAGGGTAGTGTGGTGTCCTGAACTTGGCTCTGCTTTCAGATCACTCCTGTAAACTTCTGTTTGTGGCAGTTGATAGGCTCTAGGCCTGAAATCTCTGGAACCATGCTTGGAACCTTTAGCCAGGCTAGAGTTCCGTGAGGTAGGTGGGGTTTTTGGATAGAACTCAGTCCCAGGCTGGAGTCCTGTGCCTTCTTCCCCTGAGTAGCCTCCCGCTTCCCCTGAAGGAGGGTCTCAGCTGGAGGTGAAGCTGGTGCTGCTGTGGAAACACAACATGCGCATTGAGTATGTTGCTGTGGCGCCCTGGCCCCTGGAGCCCGATGGCCCTCGAGGAACCCGGGTGGAAGTGACAATGGAAGGCGGCTATGACATTCTGCATGATGTGTCCTGTGCGCTAAGGCAACCCATTCGCTCGCTCTATCGTACCCATGTCATCCGGCGGTTCTGGAACACGTTACAGAGGTGAGGGAGGTCACCGCTCAGCAATGCCATTTGTTGCGTGGGAGGGACAGCGGTGTGAAACTGGGAGCTGGTCCCCCTGGGGACCAGGCTCGTGTCCAGGGTCCCAGGTGCCCCCGGCACTGCCTTCCTCTGTACCCGCTGGAGTCAGGTGTGGCTCAGGGCTGGCCCTTGTTCTGCAGCATTAACCAGACGGACCAGATGCTGGCTCACCTTCAGTCCTTCTCTTCGGTCCCAGAGCACTTCACACTTCCTGACAGCACCAAGAGTGGGGTGCCACTCTTCTATATCCCTCCTGGCTCCACCACCCCGGTGAGTGGCCCGGAGGCTTGGGGTGTCCGCCGCAGTCCCTGCCCGTGTTGGATTGGCACAGCTCCTGGAGCCCGGAGCCACCTTCTCTTTTCCTTTCCTCAAGTGTGGGGCACCTAGACCAGAATTCTAAGCTTTAGCCTTGAGAGCAGTTCTCCCTCCTTCCAAGTTCCTGGCAGAGAAGGATCTGTAGAGAGACGCTGTCCTCAACAGACCACGGGTGTCAGAGGTAAAGACATGGAGACGGTGTAGGTGGTGGCGTCCCGGCTGACTGAAACCCTTGCCCCATCTCCATGTGGCATACTCTGGCCTCCCCTGGCATCTGCACTCATTTTCCACCAGTGCCAGCCACCCTCAACTGCATCTCCTGAAGACCATAGCTGCCCTGGTCCTGTGCTTACTTCACACTCAGCCCCCAGTTGTCAGCCTTGCACTGAGAGGCGGGGGTTTATGCTGGCACGCGGTGGCCTCATCCCGAGTTCCTCCCATCATTTAGCGGCCTTCCTCTTAAGTCAGTGACAGAAATGTGGCAGGCTCCATCCTTTGCCTGGATTTAGCTCTAAGGGGCTACGTAGTCTGTTTCTGAGTGCATCCTAATCTGGGCTTCGTACTGGAGGCCTCTGTTTTTCACTTCTGTCTCAGGTTGGGCTCTCAGTTCCTTTAGCTATAAACCAGTGTTCTCTCTGACCCCCCGGGCCCCATGGTCCTGTTCGCTGTTTGGAGGTGTTGCCCTCTTTGTCCACGAGTGCTCCTATAGGACAGGCCTTCCTGTCCCCAGGTGCTGTCCCTGCAGCACAGCGGGTCTGACTCATCCCATGCCCAGTTTGCTGCTTACTGGAAGCCAGTGCTGTCCATGGATGCTAATTCATGGCAGCGGTGGCTGCACATGCATCGCCTAGTGCTGATCCTGGAGCATGACACGTGAGTACCCTCCATGGGCTGAGGGGGCACAGGGTGGTGGGAAAGGGGACTAGCAGGTAAACCCTCACCTTTAGCCAAGAAAAACTGATCCTTTCCTGGTCTTCCTGCTCATCCACCCCCACATTCCCAGATAGCACCTAGAAGAGAGGTAGCAATCCATTCCTTGCCCCCAGGCTTGGGGCTGCAAGGTGTGACCTCTGTGCGCACCCCTCTTCCAGACCGATCCCCAAGCACTTGCACACTCCCGGCAGCAATGGGCGCTACAGCACCGTGCAATGCAGGATCTCGCACTCCTCGCTGACCTCTCTGCTTCGGGACTGGAGCAGCTTCGTGCTGGTCGAGGGCTATTCCTATGTGAAGCTGCTCTCCAGGTAGGCAAAATGATGTCCCCTCGCTCCTCCCCCTCCGCTGCATCCTGTGCCTCTTCCTCTGACCCCAGACCTCACCCTGACTTCTCAACCCACTTACTCCCAGCCTAGGGCTGCTTACTCACCCCCATTTCTCCCTAGTGCCCCAGACCAGCCCCCCTCCTCCTTCTACATGGTCCGCATCATTTCCAAGGCCCCATGCATGGTCCTTCGTCTGGGTTTTCCCATCGGCACACCAGCCCAGGCCCGGCACAAGGTAAGTTGGGCCCTCCCTGACTCCCAGACCTAGGAACCCTGTAGAGTGGACTAGCTCCTTCCCCCCCAAACTGCACAGGGCCAGGGCCAGTGGAGAGAGGGGCCCCCAGGCCAAGGAATTCTTGGAGTAGAGGGCTGTCTCACTTTATCTGGGGATCCCTTCTCCCAGATCTATAGGAGATGGGGTTAGGAGGATCTGATCACATTTCTCCCCAGATTGTGTCAGACTTGCGGGAAGAGATTCTGCGGCTGCGTTTCCCCCACCGGGTGCAAAGCAAGGAGCCAACCCCTAAGGTCAAACGGAAGGGACTGGGGGGTGTTGGTGGGGGCAGCTCTCCCTCCAAGTCCCCCCCCATGCTGGGCCCACAGCAGGCCCTGTCTGACCGGCCCTGCCTTGTGGTGCTGCATAAGCCTCTGGACAAGCTGCTCATCAGGTTGGTGTAGAGGCTGGGGCCTACGGGACACGTGGGAAGTCTGGGGCTTAGCTTCGTATGAGCAGAGATCGAGTGGTTGCCTCCATCGCCCAGGTATGAGAAGCTGCCCCTGGACTACCGGGCACCCTTCTTACTGACGCTGGAGCCACCAGGGCCACTGCCGTTGGTGTCGGGCCGTTCAGCCTCCTCTAGCCTAGCATCGCTGTCCCGCTACCTCTACCACCAGCGCTGGCTCTGGAGCATCCCTTCGGGCCTGGCACCCGCACTGCCGCTCAGCGCTATCGCGCAGCTCCTCTCCGTCCTCACCGAGTACGTTACCCAAACCTGACCAGGCAGCTTGGGGCAGGGAGAGAGCCAGCGTAGACTCTGGGTTTGGCTGCTGGCAGAAAGCCTGAGTCAGGCCGCGTCCATCTCTGAGCCTCTGTGCCGCCGCTGCTCTGCATAGGATTTAGCACAGAGCAGCACCTGCTGCTGCCCTCCCCCGCCTCTCTCCCGGGCCTGTTCACTTTGGCCTGTGCAGCTAGAGACATTGCCCCTGAGGCACCAGTAGTCTGAGCAGGGCTGTCAGCACACAGGTCTGCTCGGACAGCTGCCAGGAGGTGGGCACATAAGTGGCATGGGGGCGAGGGGATGGACTCTGAGCGCGTCTCTCCCTTCTCATCCTGTCCCCACCCCCGCCTTTATGGGGCTTCAGAGTCCGACTGTCGGAAGGGTTCCACTTTGCCTGCAGTGGGGAAGGAATCATCAACATGGTCCTGGAGCTTCCGATTCAGGTGTGTGCCATCCCTTGTGACACCTCCCCATTGGAGGAACGCTTGCCTCTGAGCTGTGTTGGGGCTGCTGGAAACTGCCTTGTGGAGACCCTGCAGCCAGAGGACCCAGAGCCTGAGGCCAGTCCCAGGACAATGTGGCAAGAGGCTAGAGTCCTGGGAGCCAGAGCTGGGCCAGGCCAGGCCTCTGGCTTGGCTGAGGTTTACCCAAGATCTCCCATTCTGCCTCCAGAACGAGCCCCTGGGGCAGGCTGCAGGCGAGGAGAGGCACACGTGTGTTGTCCAGTACATCCTCTTCCCCCCACACTCTACCTCCACCAAAGACAGGTGAGGCTGCCTCTCCACATTCCCCCTTCCCCCTCCTGCCCCTGAAGTTCATCTCCCGGGCTGCTAGAGAGTCAGGGTAGGGGTGCGGTTTGTATCTTTTTTTTTTTTTTTAAGTTTATTTGTGGGGGGGGGGGGCATGGGGGGAAGAGAGAGAGAGAGAGAGAGAGAGAGAGAATCCCAAGCAGGCTCCACACTGTCAGTGCAGAGCCCAATGCTGGGCTCGATCTCACAAGATCGTGACCTGAGCCAAAATCAAGAGTCTGATGCTTAACCGACTGAGCCACCCAGGCGCCCCATTAGATGCTTCATCAGGCAGACGCGGACCTGGAGAGGCCACACGCAAATTGTGTTCACCTGTGTGCCCTCCGTGAACTGACCCCCTGCCACTCTGTTGTGGATTGGACTCTGCTCTGCCAGACTCAGGGCTCCTCCTCCTTTAGNCCTGAGCCACCCAGGTGCCCCATTAGATGCTTCATCAGGCAGACGCGGGCCTGGAGAGGCCACACGCAAATTGTGTTCACCTGTGTGCCCTCCGTGAACTGACCCCCTGCCACTCTGTTGTGGATTGGACTCTGCTCTGCCAGACTCAGGGCTCCTCCTCCTTTAGCTTCTCAACAGATGATGACAATGATGTGGAGGTGGAGGCCCTGGAAGGAGACTCAGAGCTCCACCTTGTCACCGAGGTGTGGGTAGAGCCGCAGTATGGGCGAGTGGGGCCTGGCCCTGAGAGCTGGAAGCACCTGCGGGATCTGACATACCCTGAGATCCCTCGAGCCGTGAGTGACACCTGAAGCACCCACACCTTAGCGTGTTAGCTGCCATCCCTCCGGAGTACCACGGCCTGGGGCTCCCTGGTCCCTCTGAGTCTCTGCGTTCTGCGTGCCTGTGACTGTGTGGGCTTCCTTGAGAGCTGGACCCAGAGTCCTCTGGGCTAGGACAGGCTGACCCCTGACCTCTGCTCTTTGTCCCCTAGCTCCACCCTCGGGATGTTGCCTGCATAGGCTCCATGCTGAGCTTTGAATACCTGATACAGCTGTGCCAGAGCAAGGAATGGAGCCCCCTGCCCCCAGAGCCAAGGGTCTCTGATGGTCAGTGGGGAAGGGGCTATCAGGGTGGAGCAGGAAAGTGTGTGGGGAGAAGGCAACCATAGCCGGGAGTCCAGGTCTCACCATGGGTATTGTCCTTCCTCCCTGCCTCCTAGGATTGGACCAGGGAGGAGATTCCTGTGTCCACGAGATCCCTTTCCATTTTGACCTAATGGGACTGTTGCCTCAGTGTCAGCAGCTCCAGATGTTCTTCCTTCTGCTTTCTAGAGGTGGGTGAGAACTTCGTACTCACTCACCCACACGTAGAGGGACAGCAAGCGTGGGGGTGTTAGGGCCTGGAGAGCAGATGAGTCTGCCAACAGACAGCACGTTGGGGCAGGAGGAGGCTTGGATGCTGTAGGAGGGCTGCCGTGGTCAGGGCTGAGCCAGGGTGCTGGGCAGCAGGAGGCTCTTGGTGCTGAGCTGAGTGTATGTCGGGCAGAGCCAGAGGGCGTCCCTCTCGCCGAGGGGCCCTGTCCCGCCAACGACATGGTGCTGTGCCTGCTGCACAGCTGCCTGGGGCAGGAGCTGAGTGACCGGGAGATCCCGCTGACCACTGCTGACCAGGCCGCCTTCTTGAGTGAGGTGCTGCGGCGGACCCGCCACGGTCCAGGTGAGCTCCCACCTCTTTCCCAAACAGCACACTCCGGCCCAGCCCCTTTCCCCACCCCTCAGGGGGCTTCTGTCTTTGGGTTTTGGCCTCCCCGTCTCTTCACCTCAGAGCCCTGCCTCTCTGCTGGCCCTGCTCTCTTCCACCCACCTCTACCCCCATTGTAGGTCTGGAGGAGCCACCAGTGGGGGACCATGGGGTCCCAAAGGATCAAGCAGTTGGCAGCGCCCAGGCCACTGGAGACCCAGCGCCTCCTCCCCTGGTCAGCACTGATTTGTCTCCTTGAGCCCCTTTTCACACTGATATCCTTCTGTTACCACATATTCATGCCCCAACTCTATCACCGGGGATACTGAATGCCTCCTGCCAGGGACAGGGTACTGTGTTCCCCTTGGCCCTGCATCCTGCACTCTCTACCTACGGCTGTGCTCTAGGGGGGAGGGAGGGAGCAGGAGCGAGGCCGTCCCTTACCTATTGTTCTGATTTTCTGTCTTAAAGGTTGTAGGCCCTCCTGAGACCCTGAAGCCTTTCATCTCTACCCATTGCCCTCAGTGGCGCTGCTATGCAAGGCTTGTGACTCCGCAGCATGTGTTTCTGACTTTCCTCCCAGCTGCCTTCTCAGGTACCACCCACTGGCCTTCACCATTAGCCTCAGATACAAACCCCTCTCCTTCCTCACCAGCCTGCCCGGCAGCTCTAATTTATGTGTCTCCTTTCCTCTTCAGATGTCCAGCATCTGGCTGCCTGTGGCCTGGAGGGACCCTCTCAAGAGGAGACAAAGCCTAAGTTTGGGGATTGGAGCGGGGCCCCCAGCCTGAAAGATGTGGGAGGAACTGGGGCGAGGGCTACAAAGGCCCAGGTCCCCACGCTCAGTGTCACCCCAGCTGGTGGTAAGGCTGCTGACTCTGAAGTCAGTTAAGCGGGCTCAGGATTGTGAACAAATAGGAGGCTTGGAGACCATGTGACACCTCCTCCCACAGATACTGCCCAGGATCCAGGAGACCTAAGCCCACCTTTCCGTCGGGACGTGCAGGCTTACATTGGGCGTCAGGCTCCGCAGACGGAGGGAGCAGATGGTCCCCGCATCCGGTGTCCTGTGTACATCTACAGCTGCGCCCTGGAAGCGCTGAGGGAGCAGATGGTTGGCCTGCAACCCCCTCAGGCCCCCCGAGACCTCACCTTCCGGTGAGTACCCTCAACGTGGACCTTGGTCCTCCCCTACGTGTGGCTCCCAGCCAAGGCTCGCGACCAGTCAGGGGTATGGACAGGCAGGTTGACGATCCATGGCCGGAACTCAGTTTCTTAGTCATGTCCTGCCGGCTCCTTGCTCCGCTTCCTTCAGCAAATCAAGTGAACTTGCTAGGCTGTGAATACATTCAGTAGGGGTGTACAGACCATCCAGCGGAGTGGGGGTGGATGGTGACTCAGAGATGTCACTTGGGAGAGCTGGCCAAGCTCTCTCTTTGCTCCTGTTCCTAGGACTCAGTTCCTTGACCAGCCTGCCCCATCCTCAGTCTGGATGGAGCCCAGGTACAAGGAGGCAGCCAACCACTGTGCCTTGCTACAGGAGCATGCTCAGCGATGCTACGTCCGTGGTGAGGAGGGGGCCGCAGGAGGGAGCCTCAGGGAGGAGTGGGGCTTCACAGGATTACGGGGATGGGGACTGGAGAGGCCAATCCAGCCGTGGCCCCTTCCGCTCCCTCAGGACTGTTCCGGAGTCTGCAGCAAGCACAGAGCGTCACCTCACAGGACTTGCTGATAGCGGTAGATGCCTGTGAGGAGCTACTACAGGAAGTAGACATTACGCCTTTCCTGCTTGCACTGTGTGGCCACACTCGGGTGTTGCCTCAGGCGCCCCCAAGCCCTGGGCCTCTTAGCCCTGGACCTTTCAGCAGCAGCATCGAGGAGGGCCCCGAGCCTCGGGAACGAGCCATCCTGGCTTCTGAGTCCAGGTTAGGATTGTCCCTGAATCATGTGTCAGGGGTACACAAAGCCCCCGTAAACCGAGACCTTCCCTTCGGGGGGAACGGCCAGGCACAGTCATGCCCACATGCCATGGAGGCAGGTGCTTTGACTCTGGCTTCCTGCTCCCGCCCAGGCTGCTTTCTCCCATTTGGCATAGACCTCGGGCTCCTCCCCGTCTCTTCTGTTCTGGTGTGGAGTGTTGAGTGGGGTTAGGGGTAGGGAGTTGCCAGTCGCCCTCAGTGAAAGCAGAAGCTTGTTCTAAGGACATTCGTACAACAGTAATAATCCCCAGAACCCCTCTGTGAGTTTCACAGAATGTTGACCTCACTGCTGAGTCCCCAGCTCACCGGAGGGGCCCAGCAGGTCCCTGAAGGGAGAAAGACAAGCGGATAGACGGCTGTGTCTGGCATCTGCCGTCCTTCCGTGCCCTCTGCGTATTAGCATGAGGGAAGCAGCAGACGCAGAGGGAGCGGTGTGGTAAGGACACCCAGGTCCGTGCTGCAGCCTGGTTCCCTGTCTGGAGCCCTAGGTCCTCCAAGCTTCATGGCCCGAAATCAGTGCATCTTCTTCCCACCAAACCTTGCTTCACCTGTGTTCTCCTTCTGTGGGAATGAGATCTGACCCAGTGGTCCGAGTCAGAAAACTGGGAGTCATCTGTACTCATTCCTCTGTGTCACAGAAATGTCCAGTTGTTAACAAACGCGGAGGTCTGAGCCAAAATGGGTTGGCTGGTTCTCCTTGCCTCTTCCACTGCCCATGCCATTGTGCTGAGCACCCTGGCTAGAGACAGGTGTGGGCTGTGCCTAGTAAGGGAGCAGCTTCCTCCAGGACTCGCTGGTTCTTGACACCTCAGTGCCCTTCACTCTCTCCCTAACCACTCAGCATAGAGACCGAGGACCTCAGCGAGCCTGAGTTTCAGAGCAGCCGTGTCCCCGGGATTCCAGACCCTAGCCTGGAGATCTCTCTGACAGACGTCTGCCAGCTGCGAGGAGAGGCACATGATGCCCTTCATAGCCTTATCCAGGTGGGACACTTCGTGGGGGCAGAAGAGGGGTGGAGCCCTGCCTGCACCAGGGTTCAGTGTTCTCTCCTGGGGTAGGGGTGCATAGGTGTCCATTCTAGGGTAGGGGATAGTGTTCAGCTGAGGGCTGGCTGACATAGCAGCCTCTTTCTAACCCCAAAACAGGAGAAGTTCCTGGAAATCAGTGGTCTCCACTTCCGCACAGTGCCCTCCAATCCCCACTACTTCTTCTATTGTCCTCCATCCAGCAGGCGAGAGGTGAGTGGCTTCCTCCCTCATACCCCTGACCTGTAGCCCCAGAGGCCCCAGTGGGCCCACCCAGATCCTCTAGACTCTTGGCTCCGTGAGGCCCAAGAACCAGATGTGGTTCTTGTCCTGCATTGGATAAACCTCTCTTTGTTTTGTTCAGGATGAGGGCCCCCGGGACACAGTAGACAGAAAAGTCAGTGACCTGGAGTTTTCAGAGGCTGAGCTCATAGGAGAAGAAGGTGTGTGGAAGGTGTGAGCTCATAGGAAGAAGGTGTGGCTGCTTACAGCCAAGATTTGGGGCCCTCTGCTGCCACCGCTCCCATTAACCACACGACATGCCTCCATGTCTAGGAGACACAGCCTGCTGTGTGGTCACTGAGAGTGACCCAGAGCTAGAGGTGGAATATCGCGAGAGCCGTGAACCGGACCTGGGACCGGCTGGGCTTGACTCGGCCTCGCTGTCAGATGCAGACACTGTGAACCCTGACGAGGACTCCTTCAGTATCTTGGGGGGTGACTCGCCAACTGGGCCTGAGAGCCTGGTGCATGACCTGCCACCGCTCTTCCTGCACCTCACATGCTCCGTGCGGCTGCGTGGGCAGCACAGCTCGGTACCTGTGTGTAGCCTGCCCACCTGCCTGGGTGAGTCTGGGGTGCCCAGGGCAGGGCCAGGTCCCAGGACTGTCTGCCTGTCTGTCTGTGGGCAGATGTAACTCACCAGCACTGAGAACCTGAAGTCTGTGCTTGTCCCCAGGCTCCAGCAACGCCTGACTTTCCCCCTCTCCCAGGCCAGGTCCTTTCCAGTCTGGAGGGCCCCCCCATTGGAGGCCGAGTGCCCCTGAGGGATCTCAGTATCACCCTGGACGTCTTTGTGCTGACCTTGCCTCTGGAAGTGGAGCTTCCCCCGACCTCGGACCCTCAGCACCACCGGTGTGGCAGCAAGTCTGGTGGGGGGATCTGGGGCCTTGTTGGGGTAGAGGCCCTTTAAAGGAATCTAGAGGGACTCTAGGACTCTAGGAGCCCCTGCAGATTCCAGGAAAGGAGTGCTGACGAGACCCCAAGAGGACAGTGGCTGCTATGGCTGCTCATCTTTGACCTTTGCTCCCACCCTATTCAGGTCTACATCTGAAAGCAGTGCTTCATTCCCACGATCCCCGGGGCAGCCATCATCTTTAAGGTCGGATGATGGCCTGGGGCCCCCAGTGCCTCCCCCAGAAGAAGACAGGTATTTCCCTTTGTCCCTCTCAGAGTTTCTCGCTCCCTGTCAGTTTTGTTTTCTGGAAACCAACATCTAAACCTTTCTTCCACATAGGCACCCCGGGCTCTCCAATTTGGCCACACCCCACAGACTGGCTATTGAGACCACCATGAGTGAGGTGAGGGCCTTCCCTCCCCCAGCCTAAGTGACAGCCCCTCAACTCTGTAACCAATTCCCTGTCCCTCATATCAGTAAGGTAAGGTGCCTCTTAATTCTGGGGTCAGAGTAGGGCTGCCCTCAATCTGTGAGGCAGAGTGTCTTCTAGTCTGGGAGTGAAGTGATGCACCAAGCAGCAAGGGAGGTGCCCTTTGCCACTTCCCAGATTGCTCTCTCACTGTAGATCCACTGGTTGCTGGAGGACGAGATAGTAGGGGCCCTCCGAAGAGGGGGCGTCCCCCAGAGCCCGACCCTGCACCGCGCCGCTGCCCACATCCATAGCTCTTCTGGACGCTCCACCTGCCTTCGCCAGACCCTGCCACTGAGTTTTGTGTTCGGGCCAGAACGTTCCCTCACGCAATTCAAGGAGGTATGCTACCCTCAGAACACCCCTCTGGTCATTCCTGGGGCCCGTTCTTCCCTGCACTCCAGCTATGGAAGTAGAAGGGCCTCCCTCCAGGACACCTGCTCCACAATACCCCCACCCCATGCCTGAGAACCCAACTTGGTAGGAAGAGACCTGGCTCCCCTCCTTGCCACTGGGCCTGTTGAACCTTAGGAAATTCACTGAACTTTGCAAACTTCAGCAATGGGGGTGCCAGTGTCTGGTTTACCAGATGGCTGTGAGGGTCTGCTGAGGAAGTATGTGGGGGGCAAAGAAGGGGTCGTGAATAGGGGGGCTGGTCCTACCTAAACTATGACCTTGGCTCCTACTGTCAGGAATTCCGCCGCCTTCACCTCCCTGGCCACGTTCTTCTTGAGGATCCTGACAGTGGCTTCTTCTTTGTGGCAGTTGGCCAACAGCCAGGTGGGTCCCAAGGGGAGCTCCCTTCAGCAGCCTGGGCTTGGCACAGCCATGAGGACAGGGCCGAAGGCGTCGAAGGGGAGGTGAGCCTTTCTTGGGGTGACCTGGGGGTGGAGAGGGTGGAGGTGGGTGTGTTGGGCCTATATTCAGTCGTGACTTTCTGCCCCTCAGGCCCTGACAACCAGCCCCCTAGCCCCGGGCTCCCCAGAGGGTTCTGAGGGCACCCCCCTCCTCAGCCTGCCACAGGGAGGTAAGAGAAGATTCAGTCAACAAAGTCGAGGGGCTAGGACCAGGGACTTGGAGATCTCTGGCCCTGCTTCCATCTTTGGAGGGCAGTCCTAAGGGTATCAGTAGATGTACCAGGCATTTTCCTTCTCTCCCCAGGGAGACAGCCTGGGCCTAGCCGGGGGCTGAGCCTCATGTCCAGTCAGGGCAGCGTGGACTCTGACCACCTAGGTGAGCTGGGGTGATGGGTGGAGGACTGGGAGCTGATAGGAAGCAGACTCAGGGCTGTGCAGCACAAGGACTGGGCAGGGGGCATCAGAAAGGACTGGGGGCCCGACATGACGGGGCCACCAAGCCTGATGTGCTCAGAGGCTCAGGTGGGCCAAAGGGTGGGGCTGAACCTCGGCACGTTTGACGCAGGGTATGATGGTGGCAGCAGTGGCTCAGACAGTGAGGGTCCGAATGAGACCCTGGGGGAGAAGGCTCCCTTCACATTGCGGACCCCCCCTGGGCCGGCACCTCCACAGCCTTCACTCTCAGGCCTCCCTGGGCCTTGCCTGCCTGACTTCTGGCTCATCGTCCGCATACTGCAGGATCGCGTAGAAGTGTACGCACACGCACGGTAAGTAGGGCCCTGTACCTGACTCTGACATTACAGCTGCTTTTCCCCAGTCCCGTAGCACTCCTCTCCGGGCTCGCTCAGAAGTAAGACTTGGGACTGAAGGTTTGGGTTGGGGTCTGACTATTCTGAGGCTGGGGGGTCCTGACCACTTCCCACGACCTATAGCAAAGCAGGCCACCCTCTGCTTTCCTAATAGAGGTAAAAAGCTGATAGGATTTTGGCTCCTCGACAAGCATTAATAGCATATACAGTTGAGAGCAGCTTCAGAAGTTGATATGGGAACAATAGGTAATATTTAACAAGTGCTTATTATGCAGCAGACACTGTTCTAAGTGTTCTACCTGGATCAGCTCCCTTGATCTGTGAAACAGTCCCAGAAAGTAGTATTCTCCTTATGGTGTGGATGAAGAAACTCAAGCACAGATAAGTTAAATACTTGCCCAAGGTCACAGTAAAGGGCAGAGGTCACAGTAAAGGGCAGAGCCAGGATACACAGGTAGGCCTCTGGTTAACTGTGGCTCTCATCAGAGTGGGGTGGGTTTGAGGAGGGAAGACCACCATTCTGATCAAGATCTGAGACTGGAGAGGAGGTGCGCCATGGGAAGGAAGCCTCAGGGTCAGTGTGCTGCCCATGTGGGAGCTGGCAAAGCAAGCATGGAGCCTGTGCTTCCATAATTGCTACTGAGAATTCTGTTTGTCCCGTTTCCCACCCCGTTTGCTTCCCTTTGTCCAGTCCTATTCCCTTTTCGTGATTTCTCTTGCCCCCAACCCCCACTCTCTGCCCCCAGCTCTCAAGCCCCCCACACCCACCCTACAAGTGTGTCTGATCACATCCCTCCCCTCTAGGAGCCTGGTTCGGGAGGACGGGGGGCCAGGCACTGAGTGTCGCCACCTGCAGCAGCTCCTCGTGAGGCGAGTTGGGGAGATCTGCAGGGAGGTCAACCAGGTAAGGGACGACTGGAGGCAGGGCCCTCTAGGCATGCGACACTGCTCACATGAGGGAGGAGTTTCCAGGAACTTGACCTTCAGAGGCTCTTGATCCATCTTGGCCATTTTCTTTGACACCTGGTTACCAGGGTACTATTACTCCGTGGACTCTACAAACTGGGAATGCTTCCTCAGTCCCAGTAACGGGGGTTACTCTCCCAGGCCCTGACCATGAGCTGTCCCTTCTCATTGCACTGTGCCAGCACTAGGGATATAATAGTGAACAACACAGGGGAAAACTCTCCGGAGCTTGTGTCGAGCGGGACAGGGAGACTGAACAACTGAATTGCACCAGTTATTTCCATTACAATTGTGAAGAACTGTACAGAGGAAAAGCAGAGACTGCTAGGAGAGCAATGGCAGTCGGACCTTCTGAAGTGTCAGGAAGAGTTGATTTTTAAGCTGAGACCCCAAGGATGGGGAACAGGTTCCGGCAAAGGGGAGGAATGAGTTCTCCTAACTGGGGGTTCAGAGCCCAGTGACTGTTGGGCACACCTCTGACCCCACCCCACCCCCAGTGATTACGGATGCTCTACTGACCATTGACCCCCAGTCAATGGCCTCCTCTCTGGCCTTTGATCACCCCTGACCACCACTGCCAATTTATGAGGAATATTTCAGTTCCCTGATGCCTGGCTCCTTCTTCCAGCGGCTGCTTCTGCAGGACCTCCATGACAGTCACGTGTGTAATTCTCTTCTGGTGGCCGAGAGCGAAGAAGATCTGTGGCGCAGCGAGACCCCCTTCCACTCCCGTCAGCGGGCACCGCTGCCCAGCGATGGTGAGTCCCCATGCAGGAGCCTCCCTCGCAGGCTGCTGCTGCCCTCTCTGTATCCGTTCTTGGGTGAGAAGACGAGGTCACCAGTGCCAGGAGAGCAGGGAAGATAGGACAGAAAAGGATCGCTGATTTGGCCTCTCGAGAGTTCCGTGTTGTCAGTGAAAATAGTTTCAGCAGAGAGGTGGGACTAGGAACCAGGGGGACAGAAGGGAAGCTATTACACAGGCAGAGCCTCTGCCCGGCCCCGCCTTCTTTTCCAAAATGATCATCTTTCCCCTTTGGGTGACAGGGCGGAGGAATGAGATGGGGGAGTGTGGACTTGTAGGCCAAGTCACTGCTGGGAGAAGGGCAGAGGGGAGGAGCCCAAGCCCAGTAGGAGGATTTGTCTTTCAGTTGGCTGTCCTTCCAGACAGGCCAGTACAAGACCCTTTTGGGATTCCTCAGATTCCTGGTCATGGTTGGGAAACATGGTAATACTCGTGATGCTAATTGAAGTCTTGACACTTCTGCCCTCTTCTCTTACTCCTGATGACCTCTCACCCCAGCTCAGAGGGGAAAGCCAAACCATGGCATTCCTTTGCAGTTCTCTCTTCTGGTTTAAAAGTAAAATCAGGGGCGCCTGGGTGGCTTAGTTGGTTAAGCGTCCGACTTTCACTCAGGTCATGATCTCGCAGTTCGTTGGTTCGAGCCCCGCGTCGGGCTCTGTGCTGACTGCCAGCTCAGAGCCTGGAGCCTGTTCCAGAGTCTGTGACTCCCTCTCTCTCTGACCCTCCCCTGCTCATGCTGTCTCTCTCTCTCCTAGAAATAAATAAAACATTAAAAAAATTTTTAAAAAAAATAAAAGTAAAATCAGACCGCTTCTTCATTTTCACATTCTCAGCAATTCTCTGGGCAGATATCCCTAACAGTCCTAGACATTGCATCTCTCTGCACATCCTGAGATGTGCTCCATATCAAAGTAGAAGTCCCCTAATTAGTGGACTTCCCAGGGTGCTGATGGCATCTTCTACAAATTGAGCATGAGCTAGGACAGCCAAGCATTTTGCTTCAAAATGATTTCTAGCAGCCTCAGATGTAAGACTTGGAGCCCAGAAACGGCTGTTCCTCATGATCGTCTCCCCGTATGGTTTTGCCAAAGCCCTTAGCAAACAGCATTCCATTTCAAACTCTGCAGCCCCGTGTGGTCTGTGTGCTGCTCACAGCCGGCAGCAGCTTCCCTGAGAAACCAGATTGTCCCCTCTACTCTCCTGGGACATTCCTCACCAACCTGGGAACCTGGCAAGGGTCCGACGAGGCATTGGACTGTGTCTTTGGGCTCTTGCATTCTCTCCTACTGCCCTAGGGGTTCTCTGGATAGCTGTCCAGAGCATGTTCCCTGACTCGGCAGCGCGTGTGTATCAGCACTCACATCCTCTTGGTTCTAATGGGGTTCTTGTTACCACGCCCTGTGAGTACACAGATGGATTGTCTGTTCTAACATGATACGATCAGGGTGTCTCGGCATCACCTTTGGGATTTTCTCATGCTATGCCTTACCTGACTCCTCTTTGTAGCTCCTTCTCCACATCTCCCTGAGAAGAGCCTTTCTGCTGTCACCTGGCTTCCTGAGAGCATGGTTCTGCCTTGTTGCCAAAATGACCGTCTTGCCCCTGCGGGCCTAATAGACAGGGCCAAGGGGTCCTGGGGAGTGAGGACAAGTAGGCAGTTCATAAGTGGGAAGTAGCGAGGGCTGTGCCCCGCTTCTGAGACAGTGTCTCCCTTCTCCCCAGATTACGCTACTGACGAGAGTTGTGCGCCCCGAGGGTACCTAGCAGCCACCATGCAGTTTGTCCCCGGCCATTTCTCCTGTGATGTTGTGTGGAAAACCGTGATTCGAGTCCATTCACGCCTGAAAATGGGGCCCAGCATGGGGGTCTCTCGGGGTGTGTGATGGGCAGGAGAGGGCAGGTGGAGTGGGGGGGAATGGTGAGGGGAGCGTCCTGAGCCCCTGTCACTCGCACAGCAATCCAGGCCCTGCGCTCTGTGCTCAATGCCTTCTCTGTGGTGAACCGGAAGAATATGTTTGTGTATCAGGAACGAGCAACGAAGGCTGTGTACTACCTGCGGTATGTGCATCCTGGGAGGCCAGGGCAAGGTAGGGACCGAGGGTGGACGCGGAGGAGGTATGTCCTAACACTGAGCCTCTCTCTCCCAGGCTCCTGGAGACGTCCTGCGGCGAGCGGCCATGGGAAGCTGATGCCTTGCCCCCCTCCCTAGCCCTGTCCCGCAGCCAGGAGCCCATCTGCTCTGAGGAAGCCTCGGCATGTATCACCCTCATCCTCTCCTGCCCTGTGCTCCCCTCACATTCTAGCCCCTGGAGCCAGGCCCTGACCAAGTCTCCCCACAGGGTCCTCGCTCTCCCCTGGACATGGCTTCCAGCCGCAGTTCAGAAGCCGCACGTCCTGTGGGCCAGGTGGACAGGCATATCCAGCTGCTGGTGCATGGCGTGGGACAAGCAGGTACGCACTGCGAGCCGGGGGCTGGAGTGTGACCAGATGAGGTTCCACAGTTCTCCAAGACTTCTTTTGGCACCTTCCCACTCTGGGTCGTGCTGTGCTCTGGGTGTCCCTCAGGCAGGAGCTGGGTGGGACAGACAGACTCCTGCGATGTTTAGAGGGTGGGCCCTGTAGCTGACTGAAATGCAGCTGGGGGAAGGGGGGTCATTAAAGTTGATACCAGGTATCCAGCCTGAGTGACTGTGTGGACAGTGGCTCTATTGGCAGGTCTAGGGTGAAGGTGACGGGTTCAGTTTGGGATATGTGGAGCATGGGGTATCCAGTAGGCAACTGGGTGTTCCAGCAAATATTATAGCTAGTTTCATGCGGACCAGGTTTTGGGTTAAGACTGTCACATGTGAGTTAGATGTTATTATTACTCGCATCTTATGGATGAGGACACTGAGGCTTTGAGAGGTCAGACTCACTTGTCCATGATTACACAATGAACTAGAACTTGGCAGCGCTAGAAACTAGTGCTGGCTGCCTCCAGTGTGTGGGGACATGTTCAAGGCTGTGGTTTAAGGGCTGGTCTGGGGGTTGCTGGATCTTTGGCCAATGTCTCTACCTTCGTACTGTGCCTGTGTCAAGGTCCTGAGATTACAGACGAGCTAGTACGGGTTCTACGTCGGCGCCTGGACGAGGCCACGCTGGATGTCATCACAGTCATGCTGGTTCGGAACTGCAAGCTGACACCGGCTGATGTGGAGGTCAGCTCCCTCCCAGCCTCCAACATCCCCCCAGGCTCAGGTGCAGGGACCGTGTCTGCTGTACCCTCTCCATGCAACTCTGACTCCCCTTCCTGCTCTGCAGTTCATCCAGCCGCCTGGAAGTCTCCCTTCGGAAGTGCTGCATCTGGCCCTGCCCGCCTCCTGCAGGCCCTGGCTCCCCGCCCTGGCCTGGTACCTGCGGCAGAACCTGCTCATCTTCCTGCACTCTCCCAAGTACACGGACAGCAACAGCCGGAACCACTTCCAGGTGAGGTTTCATCCCCTCTGCATGCTTCCATGCACGGGTACCCCCGCACATCCCCTTACCGTGTAACTCTTCTCTGCAGGTGCCGTATGCTTACCTTCGCCTGTGGGCCTGTCTACACCCGTGCCTCCCCCCCACCCTGCACCTTTATTGTCTCCCCGTGTCTTCCTGTGCTCCTGGTGTGCCTGTCTGCCATACCCCACTGTGGACACCACCCCCTGATGGCTTCTGTCCATCCGCCTGGTCTCAGTGCTCTGTGCTTCTCTCCCCAGCACCCGCTCCCACCACAGGGCGGCCTCCCCGACTTGGACATCTACTTGTATAACAAGCCTGGCGGACAGGGCACCGGCGGCAAAGGTACAATGCAGGCCTGCACCGCAGTGCCGCTGCTGAGTGTGGGAAAGCCTTTCCTGCCTTGTGGCTGACAGGGCCTTTCCCAGCCTTGCAGCTCAGGGCGATCCAGAGGGGACGACAGGATGTCTGGAGGTCTCAGCCCTGAGCCTTCCTGTGCATTTCTGCCCAGGGGTTGCCTGCATCACTCTAGCCTTCGTGGATGAAGGGGGAAACCCCATCTCACTGGCATCATGGCCGCCCTCCTCTCCGGGGCCCCTAGACCCATTGCAAGAGGAGGAATTTGAGCAGCTGACCCAGGTCACCCGCTGCCCCATCGTGCCAGACAGTTCTTCAGGTGGGGCAACTTGGTCAGAGGAAGGGATGTTCAGTCAATGCTCTGGGAACAAGAGGCACCCTCAGGTCATCTCCATTCTTTCCTCCAGCTCACAGTGGAGCCCCACGGCTTCGACTGGATGTGTGGGAGAAGGGGAACATCAGCATCGTGCAGCTAGAGGAGAAACTCCGAGGAGCGGCTCGCCAGGCCCTGGCTGATGGCGTCATGGAGCTGCGGCTGCTGCCGGCCTCACTGTGTGCAGAGGACACACCTCCAGGTGCGTGGGGTCCAGAGAGTGCCCCGGGCCCAAGCGAGACAGTGTTGGCTGGTGAAATTGCAAAGATGGGGGTCCAGGAAGGCATCTCAGAGGCTCCCTCCAGAATTCAGGTTCACAGTTGTCCTTTATCTTCTCTGTTTCAGCAAGGTGACACGCCAGCAAAATGCATACCCACTTAGAGTTGCAGTTGGTCACCCACTTAGGGATACCCGCTCAGGACCTCCCTTCACACAAACACGTAGCTATCAATTACACATACTGTCATTCACTAATGGAGGAAGAGGCAAGTCACCCTCATACCTGTCTTAGGGCTAGGTTGTCTGAAATAGGGAATGACAGTCAGTGACAGGCTTCTGTAATGTCTGATGTCCACAGGAAGTCTCAGGAGCGGGTCGTTGGAAACCAAGAGCCCTGCGGGCCGAGCTAGCACCTTTCCCCCTGGCCCTGGCCCTGGGGAGCCTGTGACTCCCCCCAGCAAGGCTGGCCGGCGTAGCTTCTGGGATATGCTGGTAATGGGAGGATGGGAAGAAGTGGTGAAGTTGACATCTACCTTTTTCCCTGCTTCCTAGTTCCCCTGCCTTTCCCTGTAGACCTTGCCCCAGATCGCCTGTCATATAAAATGATCCTGTTCCCTAGGGGTTTGCAGAATGTGCCAGGTTCTCTCTGACATAGAGAGCCTCTGCTTACCAAGTGCCTTCGCTTCTCTTTTTCTTATGGGACCCTCACGGCAGCCTGGGAGGATAAAGTAGGGCTTTTCTCAACGTGAGTGCCGAGGCTCAGGAAAGCTGAGTCGTCTGCCCAAGGCTGCTTAGTGAGCCTGCAGCGACGCCAGGGCCTGCACCAAGCCCTCCAGGCACTTGTTACTCTTCCATGACGCCCCCATCCTCCATGCCACCCCCTTCCCAACAGCTCTTATTCATTCACTGCCTTGTCTCCAGAGTAAAACAGAATGTGGAGACTTGGGTTCCCCCAAAACAACGGATGACATTGTCCTGGATCGACCGGAAGACACCCGGGGCCGGAGGCGTCACAAAACTGAAAGTGTTCGGACTCCAGGTGGAACTGAGCGGGCACCAGGCCCGGATTCTGGAACCCAGAGACAAAGGTGTGTGTGTGTGGTATGGTGTCCCGTTGTGTCATGGGAGACTGTGAAGTCACAGGTGAGTATCGAGTTTGTGTAAACACACGTGTCACGTATGGATGTGAGGGTCTCATTCCTGCTGTGTCTTCAGACGCCGGATCACACAGCTAGAAGAGGGCGAGGTGGGGACCCTGCAGCCTGTGTTTGCGCGTGTGACTCAGCGCTGGATGGAGTTTATGGTTCAGATCGGTGAGACCCCAGGACCCCCTCCCGTGTACTCAACCCCATGGCCTGGTCCCCATCCTGCATCATGGCTTCTCTGTGCTGGTTCCAGGTTGTGCCTCGGTGTCCAGGAGCTCCACCCACATGGTGTCCCGATTCCTCCTTCCGTCTGTCCTCTCTGAGTTCACCACTCTTGTTACCTCCATGGCTGGAGACACGAGCGTCCGTGTCTTTGAGCAGCGTTTGTGAGTTTGGGGTCTCATGGAGGCTGAGCTAGAGCAGGTAGGGGCTGGGCCTGGGAGGTGATGGCCAGAGAACAGGGCCATGGATGCTCTGCTTTCTGTCCCTCCCTCCAGGGGTTCAGAGCCAGAGATCTTCAGTCCTTGCTCCCTTGGACAACTGGGCCCATCTCCACGCCCAGCCACCGAGAGACATCTGCTGCTTCTGGGCAGGAACTTCTTGCAGTGGAGGAGACCAACCCAGCAGGGTGAGGGCATGGCCTTAGAGGGAGTGAGCTCAGGTTGCTGCGAGGGCAGGGTGGGCTCCAGGGCATCTGCCTCCAGACGCCAGTCGAGCCGCTCTCCCCTCTAGCCGCCAAGGCCATGCAGCGCTTCGAGCCAGGAGGTGACGGGAGCTCCGGGCGAAGTGCTCCCCGGCAGAGGATCCTGCTGTTGGAGGTCGTGGACAAGAAGGTAGGTGTGGGGCCAGGGGCTGGGTCCGAGAAGGGGTCCAGTGATCTCACTGACCCTGTTCCCCGGCTTCCAGCTGCAGCTGCTCACCTACAACTGGGCTCCAGACCTGGGAGCGGCACTGGGCCGAGCGCTGGTCCGCCTCATGCAGTGGCAGAACTCACGTGCCCATCTCGTCTTCTGCCTCCTCAGCCAGAAGCTCGGCCTCTTCCATCATTACGGCCAATTGGACTTCCCAGTGCGGGATGAAAAGGTGCCCGTTGCTCGGGCCCCCTTCTCCAGTTCTGGTTCCTGAGGGATTAGTTCAGGGAAGTGCCAGTCCAGGAGCAGGGGAGAGGGGACAGCCTGAGGGCAGAGGTAGTGGGAAGGGTGAGTCTGAGAGAGGAGGCCATGGGGTAGGTGAGAGGGTCTGAGGGCAAAAGCCATGAACCTATGGTGACGCTCCATCTCTCTCAGGAGCCAAACCCATTCTTGCTGCCTACCATGGAAGCAGAGACCCTCATCCGGAGTGCAAGCCCCCCGCTGAGCCGTGAACAGGGCCGGCTGAGTGTGTCCTCTCGGGGTGGGGGCCCCCTTCCCCTGGACACATTCCCCTTCGATGAGGCTCTGCGGGATATCACAGCTGCCCGGCCCAGCTCCTCACTCGGTCCTGTGCCCAGACCCCCCGATCCCGTCACCTACCATGGACAACAGTTCCTGGAGATCAAGATGGCCGAGCGCAGAGGTGAGGGCACTGGGCCAGGCAGGGGCCATCTCTGGAGTGTGGGGGAGAGAGGGCTGACAGCTCCTGCGGGCTGTTACTGACGCCTGCACCCCCCAGAGCTAGAGCGCCAGATGAAAATGGAGAACCTGTTCGTGACCTGGCAGCAGCGTTCTGCCCCAGCCAGCATGCCCATCAGTGTGAGTGGCCCCGCCCGTGCCCTGCATGAGTATCTGGTGAGGCTTCCCTGGCCGCCGTTCTGGCGCTCACTGCCCCATCTCCCCAGGCTGCGGAGCTGGAGACCCTGAAGCAGTCGTCCCGCCTGGTGCATTACTGTGCAACAGCCCTGCTCTTCGACCCGGCTGCCTGGCTGCACGGGCCCCCAGAGACCTCTGGGCCCCCTGAGGGCCAGGTGAGGCTCAGCACTCCTGGGTTTCTCCCCCAGGACCTCCGTTTACCTGCATGTCCTCCGTTCCTCCCCCGCCGTGGCGCGTTTGACAGTGGCTAGAGCCTCCCTTAATCTCCACTCCCACAGCGGCGCCATCGCCCCGAGTCGGGCTCCGGGAGCCGGGAGGCCCCCGCAAGCTGCGAACCGTCAGATGTGCCTCCACCGGGTGCCCGCGAGGAGCCGTGGCTGAAGGAGCTGAGCTTGGCTTTCCTGCAGCAGTATGTGCAGTATCTGCAGAGCATGGGCTTCGTGCTGGTGCCGCTGCGGCCCCCCTCACCCGCCCGCAGGTGAGCCCGTCTCTTCCTTCCCTCCTCCTCCCCTCCGCCGCGGGCCAGGCCCTGCACACCCTTGCTCTCTTCACCCGGAGCCCGTTGGAACAACTTGGTTCTGGTGCATGTTCATCCCACCGGACTGAATGCATGCATGAGGATCGGGGACGCTTTGGTGCTGGCCTCCCACACCTCCTCTAAACCTCGCAGCCTCATTCGTGCACAGAGCCGTGTCCATCCTCGCAGAGCTCACGCCTGCGTGCATCTTGTATGCTTACGTGGCAGTGTGCGTCCTCGCACAGGAAGCTACCAGGCTTCTGCATCTGGGCCTTACTGATTCCTGGCCCGATCCCTGCATGGGCCTCTCCTAATGTTTCACACACTACGTGGCCCAGGAAGCCCTGTCCTCGCCGAGCTAGCAGTCTCTCTCACCAGGGACTCCTGCGTCTGGCCTGCTCGTGGGCAGCTGTGACAGGTCTGAGTCTTGGGACGTAGGCAGCTCCTCTGTCAACTCCTTTCTGCTCCCCGGAGCCCATGAGACATCCACAGCCACCTTCCCTGTCTTGTGTCAAATCTCAAATCCCCGTTTTCTGTGACCCCTGCTTTATGTTCCTTTCAACATCTGAGCTTCCAGAGTGCGTGTTCCCAGCCCCTTTCCAGCGACTATGGCAACGTATCTCTTCACATTGCACGGTTACTTTTGTGTCTCCGCATTTGTGAGTTTATCCAGGTTTTTTCTCCCTCCTCTTTGTTTTTAAGCTGGTAAGTTGTACTTCCTTCCTCAAGACACCCCTTGGCCCAGAAAGCCAATTCCAACTCCTTAGCGTTTCTGAATCCAGTGTTCCGGCTCCCAGGCCTCCCTCCCGCTTCCAGGCATTAGGAGAAGAGGACAGGCCTGCACCTCGGACCGCGCCCATCTCGTTTCTGGGCGGCAGGGACTGCGGAGGAGCTCTGCTTGCTGTCCAGACAGGTCCCCCTAAAGGAGCATCTCTGAGAGACTTCAGTGTCCATACTTTCCAGTCAGTGAAGCTCTTTCTAAACTCTGGATTCCTTTTTAAAACAAAAGACACCAGGTTGAAAAATATGCTTCTAGAGCAAAATTTATTGTCAGGCCTTTCTTTCTTGTCCCAATTTCCTTGAGGATTAAATGAGATGCTTCTTTTCCCCAGAGGCTTTGACACCCCCCACCCCAGTCTGCCAGCAAGAGCTCTGGCAGTTTATGGCTCCTAAGGTGATGAGTGCACGCCACTGGTCCCTCCTGTCCCCCTTGTTCACAGTACCTTCCCTGCGTCTCTGCTCCCCTTGCCTCTGAGTTGAGCAGGCCTACGGGATACTGAAACTGCCGTTCCTCAGGCAAAACAAAACAACCCTTTCCCTTTCAGCGAAAATGCCTAACTAGGGCCTCCAGCATGTCCGTGAATTTTTCTCCTGAAGCCTTAGACGTGCATCAGCCTCTTCGTACCCCGCTCCCACTGCCCCCAGTATGCATGGCTCTGTCTCCTCACAGCGTCTCCGCACAGTCCCAGCAGCCTCTCGCACCCTCACCTGACCCTCCTCCTGTCACCGGTG